>NW_007065528.1:1061-60964 GCF_000164805.1 Carlito syrichta
GAACATACCTCAAAGTAGTAAAAGCCATCTACGAGAAACCCACAGCCAGCACACTCCTAAATGGACAAAAATTGGAACAATTTCCCCTGATAACTGGAACAAGACAAGGATGCCCACTCTCACACCTCCTGTTCAATATAGTACTGGAAGTCCTGGCTAGAGCAATCAAAAAAGAACAAGCAACCAGGGGTATCCAAATAGGAAAAGAGAAAGTCAAATTATCTCTCTGTGCAGATGACATGCTTGTGTACCTTGAAAATCCAAGAGAATCTGTCAAAAACCTCCTTACACTGATAAAGGCCTTCAGCAAAGCCTCAGGATATAAAATAAATGTGCAAAAGACAATTGCATTTCTTTATACCAATAATAAACAAACAGAAACCCAAATAAAAAGCACAATTCCATTCACAATAGCCACAAAAAAAATGAAATACCTTGTCATCTTCCTAACCAGAGACATGAAAGACCTTTACAATGAAAACTACAAAACTCTGCTCAAAGAAATCAAAGATGACACAAACAAGTGCAAAAATGTCCCATACTCATGGATTGGAAGAATCAACATTGTGAAGATGTCCATCTTACCTAAGGCAATCTACAGATTCCATGCAATACCTATCAAATTACCGGCAACATTCTTCTCAGACCTAGAAAAAACAACACAGGAATTCATATGGAAACACAAACGTCCAAGAATAGCCAGAACAATCCCCAGCAAAAAAAAAAAAAACATAGCAGGTGGTATCACATTACCAGACTTCAAACTTTACTATAAAGCTACAATTATCAAAACAGCTTGGTATTGGTATAGGAACAAGCATATAGATCAGTGGAGTAGAATTGAGATTCCAGAAGCAAATCTCAATTTCTCAACCAACTTATCTTTGACAAAGCCCCCACCACCTACCACTGGGGAGAGGAGAACCTATTCAGTAAATGGTGCTGGGAAAACTGGTTGACCACATGCAGAAGATTGAAACAGGACCCCTATCTATCCCATACACAAAAATTAACTCCAAATGGATCAGACACCTAAATGTAAAACCTCAAACCATAAGAAGCTTAGAAAATGAAGGACATACCCTCATGGAAATTGGAACTGGCATCCAATTCCTGAACAAAACCCAAAACCCACAGGCCATAAGGGATAAGATAGACAAGTGGGACCTCATTAAACTGACAAGCTTCTGCAAAGCCAAAGAAACCATCAAGAGAGTAGGGAGACAGCCTACAGACTGGGAAAAAGTATTTGCCAACTCCAGGTCTGACAAAGGCTTAACATCTTGGGTCTACAAGGAACTCAAAAGAAAAAACAAACAACCCCAGTATAAAATGGGCAAAAGATATGAACAGACACTTCTCAAAGGTAGACATCCAAGCAGCCAACAGACACATGAAGAAATGCTCAACCTCATTAATCATCAGGGAGATGAAAATCAAAACCACACTGAGATACCACCTAACTCCCGTCAGAATGGCAATTATCAATAACTCAAAAAATAACAGTTGTTGGAGAGGGTGTGGCGAAAAGGGAACACTTCTACACTGTTGGTGGGAATGTAAACTAGTGCAACCTCTGTGGAAAGCAGTATGGTGATTCCTAAAAGCTCCAAACATCAACCTCCCATATGACCCTGCAATCCCCCTACTGGGATTATACCCTGAAGAACTCAAATCCTTCTATAAAAAAGATACCTGCCCACGAATATTTATCACAGCATTGTTCACAATAGCAAGAACCTGGAACCAATCATGCTGCCTATCAAAAGAGGACTGGATTTTAAAAATGTGGTACATATACACGATGGAATACTATGCAGTCATAAAAAAGAACAAAATCATGAATTTTGCAGCAACCTGGATGGAACTAGAGTCTATAATACTGAGTGACCTCTCACAGAAACAAAGATCTGAGTATCACATGTTCTCACTCATATAGTGTACTTTGATCATTCAATGCACTACCTTAAGAAAATAACTGACAGTGGTCGGATACTATCGGGGGGGAGGGAGATGGAACTAATGGTAGTAAACATCTGTCTGGGGATGGGGAGACACCTGTTATCAACAAGGGGGCCTGAATGAAGCATAATTGAAAAGCCTAATTGAAATAATGAACTATTGGATTCATCAGATTACTTTGTTGTCATGGTAACTTAAATTTTAAGTATACCTAACCCTTAACTGCACCCCACAATATCATAATAAAAAATATTGAATTAAAAAAATAAAATTAAAATAAAATAAAGTAATAATCTGTCATGATGCTCCATTAACTTTTCTAAACCCTAGACAAGCAAATGTAAAGATCAAAAAAACTGTACCTTTAACATTAGACAAAATTTGATGATTATTATCAAATTAAAGAATTACCTGTTCAGGAACCAACACTCTAGGACAGTCTTACATTTTGGGAGTGTATAAGAAAAAAACATTTTGTCTCCCACTGCTTTGATATTTTTAGTCAAGTCTTAGCAAATATCTTTTTTCTTTTTTCCCTTTTATTTTCTGTCTGCAAGCAAAAATCTCATTAAAGTGTCTACCAGAAATATTGTGGATTTAGATGTTATATTAAAGACAAGCACATTGCAATCCTAAGCACTGTGGAAGATAAAATTTTAATAATAAAAGTAAACTCAAACTTATAACACATCTTATTTTCTTTATTTTTAAAAACGTAAGTTACCATGACAACAAAGTAATCTGATGAATCCAATAGTTCATTATTTCAATTAGGCTTTTTTTTTCTTCCAAGAAACAGAAGATTTTGTTCTCCTTCAAGAATTTATAATGTTTGGGGCAAAATCTGTCATAAAATCAGTTATAATGAAAATCTCCAATTAAAGCAATGCATCTTTTAGAAATAACACCTACCAGAAATTTCAGAATCCTACTGAGTATTGAAATTATTAGCTCTTCTACTTAATCCCCAGGCATCTAGAATTTCAAAAAATTTTTAATAATTTCTCTGACAATGCCAAATAGAACTAAGGGTAAAATGACAATGATTAGTTATGAATTAGATTTCAAATGACAATGCAAAAGCCTAATATTATTTGGAATACAGCCAAAATATTATAGGATAGAGAAGTGACATTCTCTCCTTATTAATTAGGTGGTTCTAATATTGCACACTAGTTTAAGATCTGGATAATTCTTTGTTAGAAATGTTAATGTAGATGGCCCAGTCCCCAGACAGTGAACATTATTCTCAATAGGTAATTTTGGAACTCTAAGTGTTTCTAAGCTCTTATGTTTCTAAAGAGAACACTGCTGCATTAGCAAGATCAATTTTCAATTCCATAATTTTAAATATTATATTAGAATAGCTTAAAAAACATTATATTTTAGCTCATTTATATGTGTTCCTGACAACAAAAGAAAATGTGAAAGTCAGTCAAATTACAATTCAAAGAGAATATTGAGCAAAATAATATTTAGGCATGTGTGTAATTTTCATTTATCTAATTAAATACACTAGCCTCTACATTATTTTCGTTGAATAATCTCGATCCATCCTTAGGATTTACATAATCCTACATTTTTTAAGTCAGAATATTTCAGATTTAAAATCACAGCTATATGTAATCATTCCTGTTTTAAATAATTTATATATGTATAGGTATGTCATTTCGTATATGTATCTATATATATTCATATATAACTACAAAGTTATATTTAAGAACAAATAAAATTCAGTATTGGTAAATTCAGTATACGATGCCTTCATAAATTTTTGAGATTATATTGACATTAACAATGGCGAACTCCTATAGGAAAAATTAGGTTGAGACCAATTTATTACCATTCCCTACCTAATTAGAATCATTTAGATACACTAACAGTTTCTTGTTTTTTTAATTTTTATTTTAGATTGTGTATCCCCTGAATCTAAAATAAAAATAATTGTGTAATGGTAGGAATTGGGTCTCAGGTGGCCCATTCCCCAGACAATGAACATAATAGTTAATTTCTGAGCACTATGAGTTTCTTATCAAAGTAATAGGTATGAAGCTAATAAAGATGCCATTAGAATATGAATGTAAAGAATTAATACAGGAATTTATTGAATTTTATTTACTGAATTTACAAATTTACTAAATTTTATTTATTCTCAAATATAGCTTTGTAATTGTATTTGTGTATAGATGCATAAACATATAAATTATTAGAAATAGTAATGATTACATATAGCTGTGATTTTAAATCTGAAATATCCTGAATTTTAAAAATAAATATACTTTGCAAGCAACATTGACACTAACCTTCTGATTCTCTGAAAATATGATATTTTTCTAAGTCTCCATCTCACAAGGAGTTTATGTTGTTATTACTTGAATGTAGTTATCGGGTAACAGTCAATGATACACACTGTGCCAGGTACTGTCCTAATCATTTTATATACGTTTTATATTTAATTCAACAAAACACTAAAAGTAATTATTATCATCTCCATTTTACATGGTGATGAGACTGAATCTCAGGGATAGGAACATGGCTAGGGATAGATGAACAAAAGGGCTCTGAGCAGTAATTCTAATCCAGATCTGATTTATTAGAGCCTGGGCTGTTTACCACATGGCTACAACCTATTGATCTGGTCTCCTCTCTAAAAGTTTGCATTTGTCGGCTTTTTGTTGTATGTCAGTCTATTCTTAAAATGACCGCAATGCTCATAGCCTGCCATTTAGTAGTTTTGGGATGTCCTAGGATATATTAGTAATGTTATCTGAGAAAGCAATGGAAAAATGATGAGGAAAAGAAAGGTTTTGACAGTTCCTTCCATTTAAGGTTGCCAGAGTTTGCAAATAAAAATAGACACCAAGATTAATTTGGATTTCAGATGAAATTTGAATTTCAAGTATTGCCTGGAACATACTTACACCAAAAAAGTACTTAATGTTTATTGGAAATTCAGATTCAAGTGGGTGTCTTGTATTTTATGCAGCAATGTACTCTCATTTACCCCCCACACAGACATAAACAGTAACTGTAACTCAAATGCCAAATGAAGCTTTTGAAAATTTATTATCATTAATGTTTGAAAACCTTATTAGGAGAGATCATGTCTGAGAAATCCAAGGTCTATGGAGGAAAAATAAAGATTATGAGTAGTTTATAAAAGACATGAACTCATCTTACTTTTGTTAAACCCAAAAATGTACAAAAATAATCTAAGGAAGTATCAGTGGTAAGTTAAGTAACTTAATTGTGTAATGATCCATCTTTGGAAGTTGTTTTCTATTAATATTTGATCTTGAGATTACAGGAGAGGAAAAGAGGTTTTTCTAATAGTATTGATCGGAGGGAGGAAAAGAGAAAAATATCATATAAATTAGATTCTAAAAGTCCAGTTTTGTGTTTTTAGATTTAGCAGGCTTCTGACTGTTAGCTTGTTATAGTTAATATGAGGGGGACCCAAAAAATATAATTAATAATTTTTTGGAGGGCAGATAATTTTGTCTTTTTTGTCTCCATACTAAATAATTTTTCCAGGAACCCATCAGCATCAGTGTACCAGCTAGCATTGTTGTGAAAGGCTGCATTTGCCTTCAGTTAAATTTTTTTGGAGATACTTTTAATGCATTTGCCTATTTCATGATGGGTGATTTAGGAGTGCACTTGCCCACATCGTGTTGAGTTTTGAATAGTTTTTGACGAAAACCAGCATGACCCTCTTGCCCCACCCTCCCTATTCACCCGATCTCACCCCGAATGACTTGTTTTTGTTTGTTTCCCTGCATGAAAATAATTCTCAAAGGGTAAATGTTTTGCTGATGTGTAAGAGGTGAAACAAAAAACAGCAGAAGCACTAAAAGGCATCAAAGTGGACAAGTTTAAAAACCGTTTTGAGCAGTGGAAAAATAATCTCGACAGATGTATTGCATCAAACTGACAGTACTTTGAAGGTGACTGAAATTTCAACATGTAAAAATAAATACACAATTTTTTTATAAATAAATTCCAGTTTTTTAGGGTCCCCTCATATGTAGTGATTCAAGTTATTCAGAAATTGTTTCTCTATATTCCACTCTCTTATCCATACTCCCTAATTTTTAATAAATCATAAAATTTGAGCTAAGTACTTTTTTGAAAGTGTCCTTATCCATCTTTATAAAGTTGTAATAAAATAGTTATGTCTCTTCTGTAGATTTGTCCTTAGAATAACAAATATTCAAAATATAAATTTTATGTACTAATGTTTTTCAGTTTAATTCAAATAAAAGTCTTGATTTCCTTTATTATGGTTTCCAAAATTAACTTTGCATTCTTTTATAAAACTGCAGTACACTCATTCTTTAATCTGAAATACACTGCCCCTTTTCCAGTATCCCGCACACTTTGACAACCCAATGATGATTTAAAGGAAAAAAGCATAGTGTTTTATCACAATGAGTCACATTCTATTAAGTGTCCAAGAAAACATTACCTGGCCCCATGATACTTCCTAACACCACTAACTTCCAGTGTAGAAATACCTTCCCTTCATTACTAATTATTTATTCAATGTCCAACAGCAGAGGTCTATATTTCCAGGAATTACTTATTCATTGAGAACTTTAATCCATTCACCCCTCCTCATTTCTGTTTTCTATGACTTCATTCCCTCTTTCTTCCATTCCTCACTAAGTTTACAATTCCCATTCCATTATTATAATCTCTCCTCGAAGGCATCTTCTACTTCTCATCCTTCTCTCCCACCAACAAATGTATCTCACAAAACTCCAAGTCAGATTGAGGCTAGATATCTGCCCTGTCCAAGCCTGCATTCATGAAGTTGAACGTTGCTTACAAATGATACATACCTAGACTGATAAGTTACACTTTAAATTTCACGATCCTAAACCTCAAATCAACTTTCAAAACTGTTTGTCTATCCTACTCTTTTTCCCTACTAAGTTTGCTTCCCTGCTCTGGGAAGAGCAATTTTGTCTTTTTGTGTCCTCAAATTTTCTACATTCCTTTACAGATGCATTCCCAACAAACTCACATCACACCTGTTTCAGAGGGGAAAAAAAAGTCTTCAGACAATAACTTCTTCATCTTTCCATCGCCCAATCTACGTGCCTACCTGCAGCATTACTTTGACTTACTTTTGCTGTCTTACAGGGGTCTCTTCTTATATCAAAGGCCAATTCTTTAACATAAGCTTTGGAGCACTTAACCTCTAACTTTCTTAAGATTTTGCTTATTTTCTCTTCTCTCCTGTATTGCCAATTTCTCTTTACATTGACCATTGCTGTCAGTAGACAAGCTATATTATCTCCTGTCTGCAAACATTCCTTGGCATGTATGAACCTCCAGCTACCACCTTATTTCTTAGAACCTCTGCCATAAAAATGTCTGAAAATGTGTTTACATTCACTGTCTACTTCCTCACTTTCTATTTGCTCTTAAACCCCTTAGTTTTAAACTGCAAGGTCACAACAACCTCCACGTTGTAAATCTGAGTTTGTTTCAAACCTGTCTTCGCACAGTTGTGACTGGCTTAACTGACCATTTCCCTTCCTTGAAATTTTTCTCTCGCTGCTTCTGTATTAATCTGGTTTTGCTGGGTTGTGCTATATAACTAGTAACTGAAAAGTCTTGAGGACAAGAAAACCAATAACTACTTTGAACTCTAGTTACATGCCTTTGTGTTTCATGTCTATTTACAAAGTTTCTGAACTTTGTCTAAAATAGCTCTGCTCCAAATTATGTATTGGTTTCATAACCACAGAGTCCCATGTCAAAGGAGCAGCTTTTCACTGGGACATGCCTTTCTTCAGGCAGAGGGCTCAAGAACAAAAAACCTGACGGGAATGCAATTTTCCTTCTATTTATTTATTTTTTATTTTGAATAAGTGGGGTACAATTTGGGGTTAGGTATACAAATGTTCATTATGCAGGTACCTTTGTTGATGAAGTGTGCCCCCTTTTTCCTGGCAGCTTCCCACTACTGCCAATTCCTTTCTTATAGTATTATGATAGTTGTTCAAGGTCTGCTTATGAATGAGAACATGTGATACTTGGTTCTTTGTTTCTGTGTAAATCACTCAGCATTATAGACTCTAAGTCCACTCAGGTTGCTGAGAAGTTAATAATTTTGTCCTTCCTTATGGCTGCTTAATATTCCATCATGTATATGTACCATATTTTTTTTTATCCAGTCCTCTTTTGATGTGCAGTACGGTTGGTTCCATGTTTTTACTATTGTGAACAATGCTGCAACAAACATGAGTGTGCAGCTATCCTTTTTTTTTTTTTTTTTTGAGTTGGAGTCTCACTCGGTCGCCCAGACAGGAATGCAGTGGCCGTTCCCAGACACCGCAGCCTCGCCTGCTGGGCTCCAGCGATCCTTCCACCTCAGCCTTCCAAGAAGCCAGAATTACAGGCATGCGCTACCACGCCCGGCTGATTTTTTTATTTATTGTAGAGATGAGGTCTCGCTGCCCAGGTGGGTCTCAAACCCGCGGGCTCAGGCAATCCACTCACCTCAGCCTCCCAAAGGCACGGGATTACAGGCTGAGCCACCGAGCCCGGCTACAGCTATCTTTTTTATACAGTTATTTGAGTTTCTCCGGGTACTGGAATGCAATTTTTCTAAACCTGCACAGATATGACATGCATCATGTCTGCATATATTCCATTAGCCAATGCAAGTCATGTGACCAAGTCTAAACAAAGTCAATGAGGTGTGAAAGTATCCTTCTCTGACTCACCTGGCAGCAGGCAGAGATGAATACTATTATAAGTCAGGAAATCGGCATCTGCGCACAATAATACTATGTACCATAGTTTCTGACACACCACACTTCTGGTTTTTTTCCTATTTCTTGACTCCTTCTTGAGTATTTTTGTTGTTTTGCTTTGATTTTGTTTGGCTTGGTTCTTTGTCCTCTACCTTTTTAATATTGAAGGATTTCTAGTATTATTTCTGGTCAACTTTTCCTTCTCCTATATATGTACTCTCTTCCTACTATATCTCAACCGTTCCAAAGGTTTTTAAATATTAACTCAATTTTAATAACACCAAAATGGACATTTTATCCTTGAGCAACTATTTTTAAAATTTTTTTGGTTTAAAATCTGTTTTGTCTGATATAAGAATAGCTACTCTTGCTCTTTTTTGTATGCCTTTAGCCTGAAAGATCTTTCTCCAACCCTTTATCTTGAGCCTGTGGGTATCATTTGCACAAGATGAGTTCCTTGAAGGCAGCAGAAGGATAGATCATACTACTTTATCTAGGTTTCCACTCTATACCTTTGAGTGGCAAGTTCAGTCCATTCTAGTTAATTATTGATATATGAGACTTTGTTCCTATCATAATGCGACAAAGAGGTTACTTTGCTTTTTAGGCTTTGTGGTTTATTTGTATGGTCTGTAAATTCTGTGCTTGCCTGTGCAGTAAGTAGAATTGTTCTTTAGATTCTCTGCTTAGAACTTTCTTAAGCATATCATGGAGGACTGATCTGGAAGTGGCATATTCTTTTAGGGATTGGATACCTGGGAGAGACTTTAATTTTCCTTCATTAATGAAGGTTAGCTTAGCAGAGTAAGGAGTTTTTGGCCAGAATTGCTTTTCTTTTAGAATATCTAAGATGGGACTCAAGTCTCCTCTGGCTTGTAGGGTTTCTGCTGAGAAGTTTGTTGCAATTCTGATGGATCTTTTTTAGGTTATCTGTTCCTTCTCTCAAGCTACCTTTAGAAATTTTTTTTATCATGTTCGCCTTGTGGAGACAGATTATTATGTGTCTTGGAGAAGTATTAAGAGACTACTTAGCAGAAGTTCTCTCCACGGTGTTCTCAGTTCTCCCTTCTCTTTCAGGGATACCAGTCTGGCCTTTTTAAATAATGCTAAACCTCTCATACACTTTATTCATTCTTCCTAAGCCTTTTCTTTTTGTGTTTGTCAGATTGGGTCAGTTCAATTGTTTGATCCTCAAGCTCTGAGGATTAAACAATTTCTTCTGTCTTGCCCATTCTACTGCAGAAGCTTGTCATTGTGTTTTGAAATTTTTGGAAATAATTATTCATTTCCTGGGGTTCAAATTGGACCTTTCTTGTATTGTCCAGCTCGGCTTTCACTTCCTGCAGTATTTTCTTCTGAATGCCATGTTTGTCATCAAGGCCAGGTTGCTCTGAAAGGTTTCCATTGCTTGAGATCTGGCCAGCCCTTTTGTGGGTGTTGGTTTGTTAAGGCTTTAGGGATTGCAAGTGTTATTTTGCTGGTTCTTCCTTGTCTGCAAAGGAAAACTCTTTTTTTTTTAATTAGATAAGGTTGATACTATTGCTTGTTCTCCCTTCTCTGGCCTACCTGTAGAAGGAGGATGCAGTGGCAGGAAAGGTGGTGTTTTGAAGAAAGACCATGTGAAGTTGCCTCACTGGTGCAGTCTGCCAGAAACAGGATGAGAGCTTTCCTCTATTTCAGATAATTTCCCCTCCCTCTAGGAAAGACTACAAATGGACCTCCTCCCCAGACTGCTTGTCTGTCAGCAGGGTTGGCGGGCTGTTTGATGGGTCCTGCAACTCTACTCTGGTTCACGTGCTCTTGGGGTTGTAGATTGGCTTCCTCCCTTCTGGGAAGGATGACCTCTTTTGCCCAGGAATAGAAGGGAAGAACTAGGGGGTTGTTATTTCTTTCTCTTTCCATGTGTTGGCAGGGCCACTGCTACTACAGAACTCTGAAGAAGCACCCTGCCTCTTACATCTTGTCCTGCTCCATGGGAGAGGCTGTAATGACAATGGCAGCCCCCTGAGATCAAGCCACATCTGCAGCCCTGCCAAAGACTGCAAGACTGGCATCATAATTGGTAGTGTGTCCTCTGTGGGGAAATGAGAAGGGAGAGAGGGGAGTATATCCCCATGACACAGATCATTGCCACTGGTTGTTTCCCACCAAGGATATCCAGGGGAAGTGGGAGGAGAGTCAGCAGTTATGGTATGGGAGTTCTGGGACCAGGGGTTCCTCAGGTTCCAGGTGCCTCTATCTCCACTCAAGGCAACCCTCTGTGCCTGGCAGTGTGGGAGGGGTGCAATGGGGTGTTCATAGGCTGTCTCTCTCTCTCTCCCTTGGTTGATATTACAGAGATTCACGTGAGATATGCAGAGAAGAAAAGCTGTCATTTTCACACACCCTCTCTGTTTTTAAAGGTGTTCTGTTCTTGTGTCAGGGCTGCTCCCAGAAGTGTTCCAGTGCTTGGGACTGTCTGTCCTCTGCATCCCTGGAAGGCCATGTGATAGACCTCAGCTTGCATTTTCAAGCAGACCTCCACCTAGGTCTGCTCCTCCATATAGGTTTCTTTGCAGAGCTGTAATCATGTGATGTCTTCAGCAGACCATCTTACTCTCCTGGCATTTATCTTCTTGGATCTTCTTTGCCCATGCCTTCCTCTTACTGGTCCCACATACATTGCTAGTCACTTGATTTATGACCTTAAACAAGATTCCTCACCTATCTTGGGCTCATTTTTCTCATAGTTTCAAAGAAAAGGGTGTGCGCCATGCCACAGGGTGGGGAGGGAGGGTGTGCAGGGATTACATGGGAGAAAATCTGGGTCATTCAGGAAGAAGAGGAGGGTTTATCTTGATTATTTATTTCTCTCAGCTTTTCCATTTAATCCACCTGAATTTTCCAACAATTTTGCCTTTAATATATATTTTAAATTGTTTACTTCTCTTTATCTTTATTTCAACGCTTATCTAAAAGGAATTAAAATCATGGGAAGTTTGGCAGTTGTATGAAAAAAAAAAAAGTCACAGACCTCAAAGAGTTCCTAATTTAACAACATGGACCAACACAAGCATTTTTTAAATGATAGGACTACATGGCACAAGCTAAATTCAAGGAAAATATTTTGGTGCTAAAGAACACACATAAGAGATAAATTAATTCTGGTTTTGATAGTAAGAAAAATTAACCATGAGAAAATTATCTTTTGATTTTTTCTTATGGGATTAGTAGCATTTTACCAGGCACACTATGAAAAGTGATATATGTATGTCACTGGGAAAGATTTAGGAGAGAAGCAATTTTAACACAAAGGCTGAAAGAGAAAAGAAAAAGATGAGAAGCCAGATGACCAGTTAGGAAGCTGGTGAGCAATGCTGAGAACCTGACCTGGGTAATGAATGTGGAAATTGAGAAGACATATGAGTTTTAGTGGTGGGAGGAGATAGATGCTTTTACACCGATATATAACAAGAAAGAGATACGATGAGACATTTACACATCTTGGTGGCTTTCTCTATGCTAAAATTATGTAATGTATTTCAATATCTCTATTATTAGCTAGATCTACAACACCCAACAAAGTGGGAAATGAAAGCCAAAATAAAACAACCAGAAATAAAAAGACCTATTGTTAGTCTAGAATTAGTGTTCCCTGTTCTTGTTTTTAAAAATACATCAAAATTTTTAGAAAATAAAAAGTATTTTTAGATATCACAACTATTTACCAAAGCAAAGATTAACTTGGTCTCTAAACTTCTTAGTTTTGTTTAAAGTTAAAATCACTGAAAGAACTATAGATCTTACAATTTAATATAAAACACTGCACCTTCACTCAAGCTATAAATCCAGAACTCAGATTATGACTGCCCTATCAACCCAAAGTAAAAAGCTGTTGAAGGAATCTGAAAATAAAATTTAAGATATACAGTCATCCAAGAAATGACTTATTCATATTTTTTATTTTTAGTATCAGCAGAGAAGCTAACACATTCACTACTTTATATTGAATTTATCTTGGATGTATTTTAAGCATTAACAATGAAATGACAGATCCTATCAGTCATATCAAGACTTTAATCTATAAAATGCCTTGTGAGGTTCTACATATGTCCATAGGAAGACAGTAATATGTTCTGATAAATATATATTACCTATGATTCCTTACTGTCTTCTCCCAGTCCACTAAGCAGATGCATCCCTGGTCTCAAGGGGCACATGGGAGGCAACACGTTTATGTATATCTAATCATCCCCATTTGCCAATGCACTCTCTATACTTCTAGACTGAGGACAAGTTGTTCCACTGGAAAAAGGAAAGCAGTGTACTGAGATAAAATATAAATACCATAATAGCTTTCTTGATTAAAGCCAGTTTTTTTTTCCTAAATCTCTATTGCATTTCTGAAACTTTGCATAAATACTATTTATTTTTATAACAGTGACCATGCATTTTTGTTTGGATTTCAAAATAAACATTTATAGAGCCCTTACCATATGCTAGGCACTATGCTAAGTGGTATACATGGATTGTCTCATTTAATTTAATTCTTCCAAACACCTACTGAAATTGGTACTATTATTATTCCTATTTGCCTGATAAAGAATTTTAGATTTAAAGAGCTAAGTAACATTCAAAAGTTCACAAAGCTAGAATACAGATGCTTTGGTTAAGGCTGTTTTTACCATAATATCACTTACATCAGAAAGGTCATTGAAGCATATATTGAGGCATTCTTTTTCTTCCAAAGGTAAACATTTTGCCCATTGAAGTTGAAGATTATCTCTTTCTTTAAACGAAACAGAGATGGATGAATAGAAATGATGGAAATTGTTTCTTCTTAATTTCAGCATTAGGCGGTTGATGTATATTTTTCTTCATGGAAACAAGTCATCATCCTCTAAAACTAATGTGTTATTTTCACATTTTAAGAGAAAATAAATTATGTAATTTACCAAATACTATAGTCATTCCATATTTTATTAATTTTTACTTATTTATCTAGATGCTACTTCATTGCATAAAAAATTGTTATTCATAAATATTAGTTATAAAATGAAACGAAGTCTCTTGAATATAAGATTGAAAGAAACCTACATCATCTATGCCAAACACGTATAAATCATTTCAACCCTTTATTATCTCCTGTCTAGATTTAAACATTGAGAGTAAGGATAAATTCACCATGTACAGTGTCACATTGTTTCATCAGCAATAGTTTATTTATCTAACTTTTTTCCATATATTAAGCCAAATCTGTCTTCCTGTACATTCTATTTGTTGAAACTAATTTTATCTCTGTGGTGCCATTCTTTACTTTTTAAACAAACTTACTGAGATTTACATACCATGTAATTTATCCATTTAAAGTGAATAATTCAATCTTTTTAATATTCACAGAGCTATGCAACCATCACTACAATCTGTTCTAGAACATTTTCATCACCCCAAAAAGAAACACCCTACTCATTAGCAATTACTCCCATCTTCACTCCAATCTTTCCACCTCAGAAAACCACTAATCTACTTTCTGTCTTTATAGATTTGCCTATTCTAGACATTTCATATATATGAAATTATGCATAAGATTGTTGACTGACTTTTTCCCTTAGCATATGTTTTCAAGATTTAACCACATTGCAGCATGTGCCAGCACTTCATTTCTTTTGTTGCTGACTACTGTTTTATTGTATGAATATACCAAATTGTATTATTTTATTTGTATACATTTTAAATAGAGACAGGATCTCATTCTAATGGCCAGGCTGGAGTGCATTTGCAGGATCATAGCTTTTTCCTTTTTCTTTTTCTTTTTAATTAAATGTAATTTTTATTTTAAAATTGTGGGATACAGTTAAGGGTTAGATATACAAATATGCATCATTCAGGCACCCCTGTTGATAAGGGGTGTTTCCCCATCACAAGACAGATATTACTACCGTTAATCCCACCTCCCTTGCCCTCCCTGTTCCCCTATAGTTTCCCGCCACTGTCAATCCTTTTCTTACAGTATTACGATAGATGTTCAAGGTCCACTTATGAGTGAGAACATGTGATACTCAGATCTTTGTTTCTGTGAGAGATCACTTGGTATTATAAACTCTAGTTCCAGTCAGGTTGCTGTGAAATTCATGATTTTGTTCTTTTTTATGACTGCATAATATTTCATCATGTATATGTACCACATTTTTTTAATCCAGTCCTCTTTTGATGGACAGCACGGTTGGTTCCAGGTTCTTGCTATTGTGAACAATGCTGCGATAAACATACGTGTGCAGGTATCTTTTTGATAGAGTGATTTGAGTTCTTCAGGGTATATTCCCAGTAGGGGGATTGTGGGGTCATATGGAGGTTGATATTTAGAGCTTTTAGGAATCGCCACACTGCTTTCCACAGAGGTTGCACTAGTTTACACTCCCACCATCAAGAGAGCAGGAAGAGAGCCCACAGACTGGGGGAAAGCATTTCCCAACTCCATATCTGACAAAGGCCTAACATCTTGGATCTACAAGGAACTCAAACGTGCTGAAAAGAAAAAACAAACAACCCCCATTACAAAGTGGGCAAAAGATATGAACAGACACTTCTCAAAAGAAGACATACAAGTGGCCAACAGACACGTGAAGAAATGCTCAACCTCACTAATCATCAAGGAGGTGCAAATTAAAACTACACTGAGATACCACCTAACTCCAGCGGGATCATAGCTTACTGCAGTTTCAAATCCCTGGGCTCAAGTGATTCTACCGTCTTAGGCTCCAATGTCATTGGAACTACAGGTGCCACCACGCTCAGCTCATTTTTAAATTTTTTTTGTAGAGACAGGGCCTCCATATGTTGCCCAGGTTAGTCTTGAACTCCTGACTTCAAGTGATCTTCCTGCCTCTGTCTCCCAATCACTAGGATTGCAGCAGTGAGCCACTGTACTCGGTCCCAATTTTTATTTATCCATTTATCAGTTGATTGATCAAATTGTTTCCACTTTTTGGCTATATTGAATAATTCTGCTACAAACTATTTTGTATAAGGCTTTTGGTGAATGTCTGTCTTTATCATATATAAGTGCAATTGCCAAGTTGTATGAATACTTTAAACACTTTGAAGAACTGCCAAATTGTTTTCCAAAGTAATTACACAATTTTAGATTTCCACTAGCAATGGGTATAAGGGTTTCAAATTCTTCACATTTTCGCCAGCACTTGTTAGTATCCATTTTCCTGCTGCAGTAATTCTTGCATGAATGAAATTGTATCTCATCATTGTTTTGATTTGCATTTCCCTAATGGCTGATAGTGTTGAAATTCATTTCATGTAGTTTTGGTCATTTGTATATTGTCTTGGAGAAATGTCTATTCAAGTCTTTTGCTCATTTCAAAATTGGATAATTTTACAATTATTTTAAAAATCAATATTTACTGCATATATCAAAGATAATCAATATAATGTTTTGAGGTACATATACATAATGAAAATATTACTACAGTCACACAAATTTACATATCCATCACCTTCCGTGGATAACTTTTGTGTGTGCATGTGTATAATAAGAGCTCCCAAAATATACTTTCTTAGCAGATGTTCAGCATACAATAGAATATTCTTAACTATAGCACTCATATTGTACATTAGATCCCTAGACTTATTTGTCCTACATACCTGCAGATTTCTAACCTTTGACCCACTTCTCCCCATTTTCTCCCCCTTCTCTCCCGTGACAACTCCAGTTCTACTCTATGCTTCTATTTATGTAACTTTTTTTTTTTCGGGTCTGCATATAAGAAAGGTCATACAGTATTTTTCTTTCTGTATCTGGCTTCTTTTGTTTAGCATAACATCCTTCCTTCCTGTTGTCACAAATGGCAGTAGTTCTGTATGGGCAGATTAAACCAAATGTGGATAAAAAATTCAATAAATAAATCAAAATTAATAATACAATAATTAGAATAACACAAATAAAACCAATGCAGTATAGCAGCCATTTGCATAGCAGTTACATTGTATTCGGTATTATAAGTAAGCTAGAGATGATTTAAAGTATATGAAAAGATATGTGTAGATTATGTGCAAATACTATGACATTTTATATAAGGGACTGGAGTATCCACAGATATTGATATCAGCAAGACATTCTGAAATCAATCCCCTGCAGATACAAAAATACTGTATGACATTTCTTATATGCAGACTTGAAAAAAAAATAAAGTTTCATAAATAGAAGCATAGAGTAGAACTGTAGTTGTCAGCGGTGAGAAGGGGGAGAAAATGGAGAGAAGTGGGTCATAGGGTAGAAATCTGCAGGTATGTAGGACAAAAAAATGTTTTTTTTTTTGAGTTGGAGTCTCTCTCTGTCACTCAGGCTTGAGTGCACACTCACGGCCACACCACTGTCGACCTGCTGGGTTCTGGCAATCCTTCCATCTCAGTTTTCCAAGTAACCGGAACTATGGGTGCGTGCTACCGTGCCCAGCTAATTTTTTTGTTGTTGTTTTAATTTATTGTAGAGACACTATCTCACCAAGTTGCCTGGGCTGGTCACGAACCCACGGGCTCAGGCAATCTATTGCCCTCGACCTCCCAAAGTGCTGGGATTACAGGCTGAGCCACCGAGCCCGGCCACAATTCTTTTTTTTTTTTTAAGGCTAAATAATATGAGAGAGAGAGAGAGAGAGAGAGAGAGAGAGAGAGAGAGAGAGAGAGAGAGAGAGAGAGAGAGTGTGTGTGTGTGTGTGTGTGTGTGTGTGTGTGTGTGTGTGTGTGACTATATTTCACACATTTTTTATTCATTCATCTGTCAGTGAGCACTTTTGGTGTGTCCACATCTTGGCAATTGTGAATAATGCTGCAGTGAATATGGAAGCACAAACATCTATACATAGATATCTGATTTCCTTTGGGTATATTCTTAACAGAGGGATTTCTGAATAACAAGCCCACCAAGAAAACACAATGGGAAAGGATAATCTCTTCAATAAATGGTTTGGGTATCTGCTTTAAAAGTGGAACTGAACCTTACACTATATACAAAAATCCATTCAAAATGGATAAATGACCAAAGCAAGAGACCCAAACCCATAAAGCGAATCAAAGAAAACATGGGAGGAAAGCTCCTTGATATTGGCCTTGGCAGTGGTATTTTGTATATCACACCAAAGTTCAGGCAACAAAAGAAAAAAAAAAAACAAGTGGGTCTACATCAGATTAAAAACTTCTGCACAGCAAAAGAAACAACAAAATGAAAAAGCAGCCTACAGATTGTGAGAAAATATTTGCAAATCATAAATTTGACAAGGGATTAACATCTAAAATGTATAAGGAAACCACACAACTCAATAGCAGAAAAATTAAATGATCCAACAAAAAAAATTGACAAGGATTCTAAAGAGACATTTTTCCAAAGAAGATTTATGACCACCAAGTATATGAAAAAATATTTAACATTACTAATAACAGGGCAATGCAAAACAAAACCACCAGATATCACTTCACATCTGTTAGGATAGATATATCACAAAGTCAAATGATAACACGTGTTAGCAAGGGTGTGGAAAAATGTTTGTATGCTGTTGGTAGTAATGTAAATAGTACAGCCATTATGGAAAACAGTGTAGAGGTTTCTCAAAAAACTAAAAATAGAACTACCTTATGGGTTACTTTTTAATCTTTGAGTTGTAAGAGTTTCATATATTTCTAAGCATAAGTCTTATCACATTTGTGATTAGAAAATTTTTCTCTCATTTTGTGGGTTGTCTTTTCACTTTCTTGGTATCGTGTGCTGCACAAAGGTTTTTAATTTTGACAGCATTGCTTTTTTTGTGCTTTTAGTATCATTGGGGTCATTTTGACAAGAGTAATCGCAATTTCACATATTTGACCTTCAAATATTTGAAAATAGCTCTTACTTCTAAATTAAGTCCACAATGTATCGATTTATATTTATTTGTCAATGATTTTCACAAGTCTTTTTAATATATTCATTATTCTGAGTATAGTCACTTTCTAGTATGAACTGGAAAGTCCAGGTAAGATTAAATAATGTATCTTCTTCATATTATTTTTTACTTCAAATATTAGTTCTTATTGGATTATGTTGATATTATTGATATGTAACATTTCTAAGTTTTTTGTGGTTTTTCATATTTGTGTACAAAGATCTATAACTAACATTTTTAATGTAATATATAATATGCTACTGTATATTTGTGTGCATGTATATAAAATTTCACCTTAATATTTTATGAATAATGAAAATAAGCTTCCTTTAAATGTTGCAAAATCATCTTTAAAGGAACAAAATATATTTTAATACATTGTATATTGAAACACACAAAACATGTAAGATATACACCATAACAGTAGGTATTTATGAATAGACTTTTTAAATATAATTTTTAGTTTGTTTCTTTCTAAACAGCTTTCAAAGAAATATCATATATTAAAAATTATATAAAATATACTTCTATAATTGAAAGCATACCGTATAAAAAATACCTTATTTAATCAGGTGGAGAAATAAGACATTGACAACATCTGGGAAGCCTGGAATTACATCTTTCTCTATTACATCTTTCTTTCTGGAGATACTCTTTATCACGACTTTAATAACAATTCTTTTTTTGAAATTTTTTTTGTTTTATCTCATTCAAATAATATTGTATATATTGTTTAATGGCTTGCCTCTTTTGCTTATGTCTTTATATTTGTCAGACTCATCAATGCCATATGACATTCCATGGTATAACACAATTTTTTATCCATTTTCTTGTTGATGACCATTTATATTGTTTTCTATTTGTGGTTACTTTTAAAACCTGACACTATAAAAATTCTTATAGCTATCTCCCAGTACACACATGCAGGAGATTCTCTAGGGTATATATTTGAAAAGAAATAACTATTTTGCGTATCTTCAACTTTACTAGATAATGTCATACTGTTTCTCAAAGTATTTATTTTTAAAAATCTATATTTCTGACTCATAGCACACAATTTCCGTTGATTTTTTATTTTTTATTTTTTTGAGTTGGAGTCTCACTCTGTCGCCCAGACTGGAGTGCAGTGGCCACTCCCGGCCACTGCAGCCTCAACCCGCGGCTCTGGTGACCCTTCCGCCTCAGCCTTCCGAGTAGCTGGAATTACAGGCACGCGCTACCATGCCTGGCTGATTTTTTGATTTATTGTAGAGATGAGGTTTCGCCAAGTTGCCCAGGCAGGTCTTGAACCCTCGGGGTCAGGCAATCCACTCACCTCAGCCTCCCAAAGCACGGGATTACAGGCTGAACCACCGAGCCCAGCTTCCATTGATTTTTTGAAATGTCACATGCTTCTTTAGTGAGTAAGGATATCTATGACATTAACTTTTATTTTTCTAATGATAATTGAGATCCATTAGCTTTTTACTTGTTCATCGACCACTTGGATTTTGTGTTTTGTGAAGTATCCATGTAAGACTTTTACTCATTTTCATTTGAAATGTCTGATTCTTCTCACTAATTTTTAGGAATCTCTATATATCAAGGTTATAAAAATGTATTGGCTATCGGCACTGCAACATTTATTCTGCAATGTTATTCATTCTTTGGATGAAAATGTTTTATTTTAATGGAATCAAATTTATTAGTTTTTTCTTTAGGGATTTTCATGTCTTAATTAATAAATTGTTCTATATTCCAAGGTCATAAAGATATTCTCTTACTGTATACTCTAAATCTTAACTTTAATCCACCTGCACTAGATTCGTTGTGTGGTATGAGAAACAGTTCGCAATCTTCAAGCATTTATTGATGCATATTCCATTATGCCATTACCATTACTTGGAAAGCCCATCTTTTTCTTATCTAACTACTTTGTCACCTCTGTTATATATGTTTGGTTCTGTTTCTGGACACTGTGATTTATTCCATTGGTCTATTTCTCTAAATCTATGTAAATACAGCACTATTTTACAGCTTTATAAGGAGTCTTAATTTATGTTAGGTTGTGTTCACCAACAATCATATCCTATTTTTTTAAAGAATGTCTTAGTCCTTTGCATTTCCATTAAAATTTTAGAATAAACTTCTCAAACTCAACAACAACAAACGTAGTTTCCTTAGTGTGAGTTGCATAAGGAAGTTTATAGATCACTTTGGACAGAACTGATACCTCTATAATACTAAATATCCCAATATATGATCATAATATATCACTGTTTATTTACATACTTTAATGGCCTTCAAAAATGCCATGATTTTATTCATAGAGATCTTGCATGCTTTTGTTAAACATGTTTACAGGCATTGATATTTCTGTTGCCGTTGTGAATGTTATATACTAAATTTTCACTTTCTGTTTGTGGCTAATATAGCCTTGTATATTGATATACTGTTGGATATTGATTTTATATTTAAAACTTTTATTGACTTCTCACTAATTTGCACAATATAAGTTTATAATGCTGAATAGAATTGGTATTATCAGACATAAAATTTTCAAACCTCAAGAGAAAGCTTTCAATGTCCACTGAAAATTGTTGGTGTCTTGGCAACAAAATCACATCTTATCAGATGAACTAGAATGTTTCCTCTTCTGTCTTCTGAAAAAGTGTAAATAAAATAGGAATTATTTTCTGTTTGATTATTTGATAAAAGTCACAAGCAAATTCTTTTGAAGTTTTCTTTGTGAAAAACCTTTAATCACTGAATTTATGTTTATAAAAATACAGGATTCCCGTTTTCTATTTTGCCTTCATTCACTTGGGTGTTCTATAATTTCTAAGAAATTTAAGCATTTTTTCATATTTTCCAGCCTATCGGCATAAAGTAGTTAGAATACCATCTATCTATTTATTATCTGCAGCACCCGTGTTAATTGGTTTTTCCGCATTTTTATATGAACAATGTATGTCTCCTCTCTTTTTTGATGATTAAACTTGCTAGAGGTTTGTCAACCTTATTGATCTTTTCCCTCCAAAAAGCAGACTTTTGGCTTGGTTGATACTTTCTCTCCTACACTTGTTTTCAAGATCATTCATCTTTTCTCTTAAATTTATTATATTCTTCCTCACACACTTTTTGTGTTTATTTTGCTATATCTTTCTAATTTTTTTAAACAGATAGTTGTCAATTTTTAGCAGCATTCTGTAAGCCTTTAAGATCACAAATTTCTAACCATTACTTTAGCTATTGATACATGTCTCCAAATAATTTATTTAGCTTTTTAACTATTATGATGTTAAAAATATCTTCTAATTTCCAATATGATATACTATTTTAACTAGGGATTATATAAAACTGTGTTTACTGAGTTTCCATCTTATGGAGAATGTCTTGTTAACTTTTTTATTGCTTTCTAACCTCTCAAATATAAACGCACTTTGGTAAAAGAACAAACTGTTTATAATTTCAGTGTTCTTAAATTTTTTGAAATTTTTTAATGAAGCATAGTCAAATGATTTAATGATAAAGGTTTTTTAAAAGTTTTCATATGTGCTGTAAATATATATATACATATATTCTTAAGTGTTTGCGTTCACTAGGTTAAGAATGTTAACTATATTGTTAATACTATTCTTAGTTTTTGGTGTTTGTTCTATCAACTAATGAGATATTTATGCTGAAATGTATCATCATGATTAAATATTTATCTACTTGTATTGATAATTCTAAATATATTTTGAGGTTATGCTTATAAGTATCCATATTTGCATAGTTTTTCTATCTTCTTTGGACATAGAACCTTTTACCTCAGTGAGGTTACTGTCTCTATCGCTATTAACTGTTTTATACACTAAAGCCACTTTTGTCTGTCACTAATATTGATATACTTGTTTTGTTGTTACTATTAGTTTTTGCTTTGTAAACTATTAATAATTTGTGGGTTGTTGTTATCATTGTTTTTGCAACCCAGGTGATTAGAATTTGTACAACTCAATTCAAAAATACCACCTATGATGATAATTTCCCAAGGACACTTTTTCTTTCTCCTGCTCTGCTAAGTGCCAGAGAAACTTTTCTTGTAAGATCCTAGGGATAAGAGGGTAGGTAGCTTTTATTTTATTTGTTTATTTCTAAAATTTATTTATTTATTTATTTATTTTGAGTTGGAATCTCACTCCTTATCCCAAGCTAGAGGGCAGGGGCACGCACGTTCATGGCTACTCCAGCATCGACCTTCTGGGTCCAGCGATCCTTCCACCTCAGCCTCCTGTGTAGCTAGAACTACAGGTGCCTGCTACCACACCCAGCTATTTTTTATTTTATTTTAGAGACAAGGTCTCGCCAAGTTGCCCGGGCTGGTGTTGAACTCGCGGGCTCAGGCAATCCACTTGTCTTGGCCTCCCAAAGTGCTGGGATTACAGGCTGAGCCACCGAACTTGGCCACAGCAGGTAGCTTTTAATTCATACTTATCCTGAGGTTGTAGTCATTTGGGGTTTCAGATTTATGCCGAATCTTCAGCTTCATCAGCACTTCCTCCACCCTTTAAAAAAGTGTTTTCCAGGCTTTGACTTCCACTCATAGTTTATCAGCCAGGTCATCAGATATGAAACCCAAGTTTCTCTGTTCAGCAAAATGTCCCAGGGCAAGGGCAGCTTCAATGCTTAGCCTCAGCCTACCTTTCAAAGTTCTTGGGATCTTGATTTGCCATTCAACCCATTTGCTATCACTCTAAAGGTTCATTCTTTCTACATACTAAGTAGAATGGTTACATATTATAACAGCTAAAAATACAAATGCTAAATGAATGCATCTCAACTCTGCAGTTTACTAGCTGTATGATGTGGGCAACTTATTTCACCTCCCTGAGCCTTAATTTACTTCTCATTAAAGTGTGGATAAATATACTACTCACCTCATAATGTCATTGAAGTAATTAAATGGGAAAGTGTGCTTAAGACATATGGCACAGTCCCTAGCATTCAGGATATATTAGTTCAAAAGTTTTAGATTGAAAACTGAAGAAAACCTTGCCTCAACTCTTACAGTAAGAGAAAGTTTTTGCTTTACACACACTTCTGAAGGTATGAAGTCTCTAGGTTATTGCATTCAGAGGTTCAAGGATATTTTCAATGATTGAGGTTTTTCTAATTTTTTTCTTTCCCTGCTATACTTAGCATGCTGACTTTGTTCCCTTTGTGATCTCTAGATGACATTAACCTTTTCAACCAACTTTTTTCATCATGGCAAAATCCAAAGGCCTTAGGAAACTCTTTTTTCTGTCTTTCAGAAACATTTCCATCCTAGCCAACTTTTCTTACAGGTCAGAATATTTTCATGCCCATTTCTACACCAATCATTTGGAAATGTTATAAGAGCACAATGATTATCTTAAATCAGTCATGTTTCTGGAACCGGGGATGATGTTTTAGCCCTTGAGCACATGGCTACAGAAAAGCCAGTTCACAGCTGAACAAAATTTGTGTTTTGTGAGGAAGAACAGGAAACAATCTTCTGTGGTTAGAAATAAGTAGTATCAGCCAGGCTCGGTGGCTCAGCCTGTAATCCCGCGCCTTTGGGATGCTGAGGTGAGTGGATTGCCTGAGCCCGCGGGTTCAAGACCCGCCTGGGCAGCGAGACCTCATCTCTACAATAAATCAAAAAATCAGCCGGGCATTGTAGCACATGCCTGTAATTCCGGCTACTCGGAAGGCTGAGGCGGAAGGACCGCCGGAGCCCAGCGGGTCGAGGCTGCGGTGGCCGGGAGCGGCCACTGCACTCCAGTCTGGGCGACAGAGTGAGACTCCAACTCAAAAAAAAAAGAGATAAGTAGTATCTGCTAAAATATCTATTATTCTTCACTGAGTAATTGGCAAAATGTATTCCATAAGACACAGCTAGAGCTAAACCTTGAAATGCACAAGTAGAAATTTTCTTACATGTTTACATTAATTCATTAATCTGAACCCTTTGAATAGAACAATTATTGTTCTAATCAGTTGTTCACATATCTGTGTTTTGTTTTTTTTTTCTACCTTGTTCACAATTATGAGATGAAAGAGCTCATCTACTGACTTATTAAAGTTCGGAAACAACATAATGATGTTTGGGGAAGTTGCTTATAGTCTAGCAATTTCTGTCCAAAGGAATTTAAACTGACATGATTAATTTGCAATGAATTCATCCTGACTCCTGATGGTCACTTATTCCTGTCTAACTGTTCACAAATCACCATTTAAATAATTAATTCTCTCTCTGTCTCTTTTTTTCTGGTCAAGAGTCAACAACAAGCACCAATTTCTCAAAGTCAGAGTTACGGATTCTATTTTCTTCATCTTTTTCAATATTGTCATAAATTCAATCAACCCCAACCTTCTACATCATCTCAACAACTCATATATTACAAATATTAATAGTAATGACATTTGTAGCAGTACAGACAGCTACTATTTGCTAGGCTTTATGTTAGGATTTTTAAACACATCAAATCATTTGATTTCCATAGCAAACCTATAAATTCAAAAGGGTGAGACAGAGAAGACAAGTTTCTTGTCCCAGTTAAAAGTGTCTATAATTGGAGACTCACACTATGGGATACTGAGTAATCATACAATACTGGTGGTTCCTTTCATTATATTTAAGTCCCATAAAAAATAATGCTATATATAGTAATTGTAGTGTGAGTTCTCATCAAGATCACACTCTAGGTTTCTACCATATTAAATTTAATTGCTGTGATTACTTTTTTTTTCTGTCTAGTATCTCAATCTTACTTTAAATAGGTAAGTGCATTTTCAATCAATACCTTATTAGCATAATTTGCTCCTCTTAATGCCCTAATTTCATATTTGAGATCTCCTAAGAGTTATAACTTGCTTGTTTTTATTTTTTGGTAGAGATATAGTCTCACTCTGTCATCCAGGCTGCAGTACAGTAGCAGTCATAGCTCATTGCCGCCTCAAACTGATAGGCTCAAGCAATCCTCCCATCTCAGCCTTTCAAGTAGCTGGGATTATTGGCATGTGCCACCTCGGCCATCCTGAACTGTAATTTATATTACTTCGCACTTCTTCCTAATTTTAAACAGGTCTATCTTATTTTTAAAAACTATTCATAAACCTTCACATCAAGAAATATGGCCAAGTATCAATAAAATATGTCTGAAGACTTAAAGTTGCTATACTATAACTAACTATAATTTTATATTAAACAAAATGAACATTTCAACTTTACTTTTAGATCACATATGAAGTCCCTATTCAAAACAGAAACTAAGTAGAATCGAGATCGTTGCTAGCTTTAAGAATAAAGATTTGCTGGGCTCGGTGGCTCAGCCTGTAATCCCACGCCTTTGGGAGGCTGAGGTGAGTGGATTGCCTGAGCCCGCGGGTTCGAGAACTGCCTGGGCTGCGAGACCTCATCTCTACAATAAATCAAAAAATCAGCCGGGTGTGGTAGTACATGCCTGTAATTCCGGCTACTCGGAAGGCTGAGGCGAAAGGATCGCCGGAGCCCAGCAGGTCGAGGCTGCGGTGACCGGGAGCGGCCACTGCACTCCAGTCTGGGTGACAGAGTGAGACTCCAACTCAAAAAAAAAAAAAAAGAATAAAGGTTTCATATCAACAAATCAAATATTTTGCTAAATTCATACACATTTTGTTCGTGGGCTTAGAATAATTTTTTAGGAAATGTAAATATAGCTTTAGACAATTAAGTGAAATTATCCCGTCATTTTTTCTAAAATGTAAAATGCTATCCATATATAATATATTGCATCACTGTAGTAACTTTTCAGGACAGCTGTGGTTTTTATCATAAATTTGTAGTCAGTGAGCTATATCACATGTCAAAGCCATCCTTAGTGTTCCATCTGTAGCTTTTTCTAAGTCCAGAACATTTTTTTCTATTCCTACCCTGATGTCAGTACACAGCTGTACTTCTTCCTTATTTTCTCAGTTTATATAACTGCTTCTTGTTTAATTCTACTAAAACATACTGTATCAATATCCAAATATAGCAATGTTAGCAAATATAGACTGTCTCAGATTTTCATAGGCAGTGATGAAAACCTTTAGGAGGGTAGGTATAGCATACTGCACAACATTTTCAACTTTTCTGTCAGATTATTATCTACATTTTTCTCCTCTTTTATTGGCTCCCCTAAGTTTTATGACTATGACTGCTTAGATAAGGCTATGTCTGGTTCTTAATATGGTAGGGGAGGATGCTTTGGGGAGGAGTTACAGACATTTTTTAGATCAAGTAAGCTATGTACCAACTCAATAGAAAAATTCCCTTATGTACACACATACACACACACACACACACACACACACACACACACACACACACACACGAACACAGATGGAACAACTATGTATCTTGACATCACAAATTCACAATACAAGTATTATTTTCCCACTTGCTAATAAGGAGTTTAGATTAGATGACCTCTAGTCTGGCAAGCTATTCAAAGAAAAAAGAAAATACCTTCTTATTGCATAAGGTTCCCACATTTGGAGGTAAGAAGCATTAGCAATAAACTATCCTTTACTAAAGACTTAGAGGAAATTTATTAGGAAAGTATTTTTATCTGACGAAATAATAATTGAAGGTCTAGAAACTAAACCATAAGAGTTTATTTTCGTTTACTCACTCTGAACCAACCAATGAAGGCATAATTACTCTATTATGGGTGACATTTTGATCTTGGATGGTAAACTTATTGCAAAACCAAAAAAATACTGAGTATTGATTATGGAGAAAATATTTTCTCTTTTGTGTAGTAATAGTAACACTTATTCTTTTTGTGTTTATTTTTTAATGGTTACAATAAATTCAGCATTAAAGTCAATGTCTCACACACAGTTTAGAATGTGGCTTGCAAGATTTCAAATGCTCTGGTTTTCTTGTTTGGAGTGGAGGCTTCTCATACATTCATTTCCTTGGTTTCTGATGTGTTGAACTAAGAGCTACAGTCTTTTGCATGCATTGTTACCAATTTTCTTTTAAATACCACCTCACTTTTCTTAGTGATACAGTACCTCTTAGAGTCTGATACATATTCCCTGTTTCTGATTGTACATTGTACATACAAGGTGCAGAACTGGTGTGGCTAGGGGCTGACAGTACAAGGAGAACCTCAAAGATCAGTATCCAAAACAAACAGGATGTAGTGAAGAAGTGAAAGAGGGAGTGGTGTCACAGGCAAAATACTAGGCAGTGACCAAAATCTGACCTAGTTTCTGTCCTCATGGGGTTTGCAGTCAAGTTGGGAAAATATATACTAGACAAGTATGTATTAAATGAAATGTTCAGGATACCCTGAGAGTTTGTAACTGGGCACCTGAAACAGCCTGAGAGGCCACACAGAGAAGGCTTCCCTGAGAAAGTGAGACTTAAAATCTGATGGATGAGTAGGTCTTCCTCTGTTTCCAGGGATCAGGAAGAGTTTATAGCTGGTGGAACAACACAGCTCATTTAGGTGAATGAAAGAAGCCCAAAGTTACTGGAGTAGGGAACAAAGAGCATGATTGAAATGGAGCCCCCAAAAGAAGGGGGAGGGACGGTTAGACCAAAAAAAGCATTATTGATTATAATATAAATGTTAGTATGTACCTAATCCTGACTTGTACTCCACATCTTTAAAATAAAATAAAGGGAAAAAAATTGATATTGAACCTGAAAGCAATAGAAGGAGATAAAAGGTTGTATTCAAAGTGGTAACATAATCAAATTTATATTTTCAAAGATTATTCTGGCTGCACTTTGGACCTCTGTTCCGCATATTTCTCATCACTGAGTTCCCATCTCCCCTTCCTGCAGCCCAGAGCTTTGGTTGCAAAAGATCAAAGCAAATTACTCAAGCATCACACTGAATACATCACAGTACATGACGATTTGTTTTCCATATGTATATCACATTTAAGGTATGTATTCTCACCACTAAAGTCCAAAGCTGTTTAAATTACCATGGAGATAGTTTGTCTACCTTCAAATAATCACAGTAACTAATCTCAACTGGTAAGCTTTTCTTGGTAGTACCTGCCTCTGGAATTTATTAAGAGAAATCTACATTGTATTTCTTTAACAAAAATACAAATCCATATGTACATTCTGACACTGCCTTATTTCATTTAATTATATGCAAGAGTCCCAGTCAGTAGACATTTATACATATAATAAGTTTATATTTTATTGCTATGCCATTTGTATATTTTGTGATGTGTTTTAATACACGAAAATAGGAAATGACTAAATATAACCCTATTTTCTGTAACACACTTAAGATTTTTTTCTTCTGAGATAAGCATGATTGTCTGCTTAAGGCATAAACTTAAAGCCATATACCATATTTTTAATGTGGGTATTATCCAGTCTCTAACTCCTCTGAGCTATCTTATTTCACTAATCCATTGTAATTTTTTTCACAAATCTTGATAAAAGAAAAGCTAAAATTGTATGATTTTTGTGAGTAGAAAATTAATGACTAAGTTAAGAAAATATGCCATCAAAACACAGTTAATTCTAGAGCACATTTCTCACAGGTTCTCTTTTTGTAAGTTGAAGACATTTAAAGTAAAGTAAAGTACTAACTGTCCTGTCTGGACAAGTCTTGCCAATCTGTCACATATCTATACCCCCAATGCCATTTGTCACCTTTCTTCTTAATTTGTAGAAGTTCTAAAATTACAAAAAGACTTCCTAAAAATAGTAGCATTGATATCTTGAAATGGCAACACAACTTTTAAGTGTTGTTTTCTATTGCTTTTTCTTCTGGTAAAACTAGCTCCATGCTTCCACCCAGTGGGATTTCATCACAAAAGGATTAAAGAAAAAAAAGGAGGATGGGAAGAAAGAGAAATAGGAAGAATATGAGGAGAAGGAAAAGAAGAAGGAGGAGGGGAAGAGAAAGGAGAAAGCATGTGAAGAGGAGGAAAGGTAGAAGAGAAAAAGAAGAGAAAGGGGAACAGGAAAAAGGGACAAAGGTGGAGGGAGATGAGAGGGGGAAAGGTGCTTTTTTCTTTTAGATTCCATGTGAGGAAAGGTGGCTTATTTTATCATTGACTCCAGTGCCAGTTTTCCAATGTATATCCAATATATCTAGTGTATATTCATTTTTCCAGTATACCTACTATTGAGCTATACTCCTGTAACTAAATGCGATCTTGCTGTAGCATGAAACATAGTAATACAAATGTATGATTAACAGTTCTAGTCTAATATTGCATTTGACAATATTTTATTCTAATTGATCAATCTATAGAAAATATACATTTGAAGCTCCAATTTAATGCTACTTGAAAATATGTTCATAATAAACATATTGTCAGAGGAGGTAACATTTGAACAGGGAAATGAATAACAAGAGGAGTAAGATCTTGTTGAAAAGGATTCCAGAATGAGGAAATAGCATGGGAAAAAGCTGTGAGGAGGCAAGTATTCATGTAACCCCATAACAGTAAGTTGTACTTTTGTGACTCCTTCCCATATTTTTTTCATAAACTTGTTTGAGTTAGGGTTCATCATATTCAAACAAAATAATACACCCTACAAGAATACATTGGAACACTTAAGTGCCTATTGGTAAAATTTGGCCCATAAAATGTACCCACAATTTTCCAAAGGTTATCGTCCCTACTCAACCACACACACACACACACACATACACACACACACACACACACACACACACACACAAGAATTACAACTTAATATTCTCACATATTTTCACTCCAAAAGACTATTTCAGTTTGTTTTTCTGGGACCAGTGTCAGTATCAGTATCTGTGTCAATATCATTTGTATGTAATACCTGAGCAAGATGAGTACTCGTGCTCTAGTGTTGTGTGCCATACCTGCTCTTTTAAGAAAGACAAAACATTTCTGAAAAATATTAATGTTACAGTGACACACTACCACTGAGGATATCCAATGATTCCAAAATTCTCTAGTTCCTCATGAGTCTGTTCCAATTCTTGACACCATCCAGTCTTTTTCAGTGATTTCTGTTAACATAATATATTATCCAGAATCTATCATTTGAATTCACTTTGAAAACCTTATCAGATACTTGTGATTAAGATTGAAATGATAGTGACTGCCTTGGAGGCCCAGAAGGAATTTAAAATCTATAACTTATCCCTGTGTATGTAATGCTTAAAGGAGTTCAATACATCAGAACACGACTACTATGTGGATAATAAAACTTCAAGAACCAAATATAAGATGGATGCTTTTACTAGGAGGATGATGACAGCATTACAACATAACAAAAGCAAACAACCACCATAATCAAAAACAACTGCATGTAATTATGAAATCAACTAGTGACAAAGATGGTAATTGCTGTTCTTTGTATATCTCAACTCCAAGACAATAAATAAGGTTGAACTAAGGTAGAGATATCTGACATAAAATCTAAGGTACAGATATCTGACTGTGCTAGAAATTCAAATCATAAAAATGGCCTCTGTCCTATTTTTTAATGAGTCTACCATCACTTAGCCTACCTTCTTCCTCATCTTTCTCACCTAACAGCAATATAGTCTATTTGCCCAACTGACTTACTGATATTCAAATCAGCTCCTATTTGTATCCATAAATGAATTCCGTTATTGGCATTTGTCTGTATATATACTTCTGTCTGTATGTTTCTTCTAGGAGGGCCCATGGACACTTACCCTACCTGGATTTAACAATGTCTGTCCAGACTTCTGTTCACCCATATTTGACATCTGGTAACTCAGTATGTTTTGGGTATAATACTCATGACTAAAATAAAACTATCTTGAAAATCTGCAAGTATGAATATATAAGTACTTATACATAAGTGCTATGTTCTAGTAATCAAAACAGCATAAAGCAGACACATAGACCAACAGAATAGAAAACCCCCAAATAAATCTACATATTTACAGTCAACTCATTTTTGACAAAAATGTGAAGAAAATACATTGGAGAAAGAACACCTTTTTCAATAAGTAGTGCTGGGAAAACTGGATATTCTTATAGAGAAGAATGAAACTAGGCTCCTCTCTCTCACCTCACACAAAAATTCAATCAAAAATGGATTAGAGACTTAAATGTAAGACCTGAAACTATAAAACTACTACAAAATAAATTAGGAAAAAACTTCAAGGCATTAGTCTAAGCAAAGATTTCTTGAGTCAGATCTCAATAGCACAGGAAACCAAAGAAAAAATTGGCAAGTGAGATTACATCAAGCCAAATAGCTTCTGTGTAGGAAAGTAAACAATTAACAAAGTGAAAAGGCAACCTAAAAAACTGGGAGAAATATTTCCAAATTATTCATCTGACAAAGTGCTAATAACCATAATATACAAATAACTCAACTTCATAGCAAAAAAAAAAAAAATATGGATAAGCTGATGGAATTCTTTAAGATTGAACAATCGTTTCATATGGATGTCAGGTATAGATAATATTTACCTATTCCCTATATTTATTGTCCATTTTTGTCTCCTTTCTTCCATGATAAACTAAAACCTTCACAAGGACAAGAGTTTTTGTCTTTTTTATTTACTCATTTCCCTCAAGCACATGCATCATTGCCTGTATATGCTAAATGCTCAATACATACTCACTGAAGTCAATTTCACTAATTTTGTGACCCCATTTATAATTACATCTTATACAGTCACAAATTCTATTATAAGAATGTGAACCAACAGCCTAAACTTTAACAGCTTTTAAGATCATCAAGTCTGTTTTTAAAAACTACATTTATATAATAATAAATAATGCTAACATTTTCAAATCTCGTATTTAATCATCATTAATTATCATTTATAGTTCTTATTTAATCATCACACAATTCTATAAATTAAGTGTGATTACTGTGTACATTTTACACATGAAAAACTTAGATAAAAAATAGTTAATTTGCTTAGAATCACACTGTGGTGAATGCTAGAGCTGGAATATATACATTTGTATCACAGTCACTCAAGATTCAAAAAATCATAAAAATATAGAGCTCCACAACTTATGACAAAAGCAGCAAAATAGAAAATGAACATGTGCTTCCTGAATTCCAAGCTTCAGTCTGTGAAGACCTTCCTTGTAGCTCCTGCAGCAACGATCTCCACTTCTTTTCTGCTACTTTAACATTGCCTTATAAAATTAACCTCCTTAAACACGTTACAAGGTTTTTGAGTTCAGAAGCTATGGCTTAGAATTCTTTGTAATGTCCAGGGCACCTTATAGAATAGTATATTATACATAAACACATGTACATCTTTCACAAGTGCCTGACAAATAGTAGGTAATCGATACATATTAGCTCCCTCAACCTCAGAATCGGGTGGAAGTTAAGAGTTTAGGGGTTCGGCTGACAGGTTTTAATGCTACCTCTGTTATTTCTTAATTATGTGAGTTCATTTTCTTAACCTCTTTAAAACTTGGTTATCCCATTAGCTAAAACCTCGTAATCTCATTAGTTGAGTTATATAATAATACCCATTTATTGCTGCATATATTAAATGAGAATAGTATGTTAATAGACACTGACACATTGTCAGTACTCAATAAATATTACTTCTGCTTCCCCCCCCCCACCAGATGATTGAGTTTATATGGTCTTGACCTTAGAGTTTATTACAGACATCAGATCCAGAATCAAAAAAATAATTACTCTTGAATCTTTCTTTGTATGAAATGCAAGATGTGGATCTCATCAATAGCACAGACTCAAAGGACAAATAGTCCATTTCCACTAAAATAATTTTCCAAATCACAACTTTAATGGACAGGACCTAAATTCAGAACAGATGAAAATAATTCTTGTGACCACTACTTTTTAGCACACTGAAATTACTTAGACGATAATAAGCAGCTCAGACAGAAAACAAGTGCTTTAAGAAATTATGGGAAGAATACAATACTGGAGAATGACTTTAAAAGGCATAGTATAATGCAATCAGATGAAAAGTATAGTATTAAAAAGCATTCCCTAGTGCGCTACCTAAGGAATGGGGAATTTTCTCTGTGTGCATATATTTTAATTAGGTGCATTAGGCAGACAGTGTATATAAAATATGAGGCTGTCAACACAACAAATATTACAAATAGCAGCCTGCTTGAATAAGAAGAAAAAAAATCTACATCTTTTCAACCTGGATTCTTCCAGTTTGAAGCTCCCACAACGAGACTACAGATGTATTCCAAAAGAATAAACCGTCTTTGCAATGAAAGCATAGGGTCCTAAATCACTGAGACTTTTGACCTCTGTCCCCTCAAGCACATCAAAGGCCTAAAACAAAAACCAGGGAAGATTGTTGACTCTCATGGAAAATAGAACTCATCATTTTATGAAATGTCTTTGCAATGGTGTTTGTGTCTCATACAGCTTTGCCTCTAGCACCTGGCATCACTTATAGTTAAATTGTTGCTTCAGTATATTAGTGAATTAGACTATTTATGTTAAAAATAAACCTCTACATTCATAACACGTAAGATTCAAGTCAAAGATTGAAACTCATTTCAACAAAGGACAAAAAACTTTGAACCCATCAAGCTAGTTGATTTATCAGCCTGTCTAAATTTTTCTCTTTGGTGTCTAATACTTGTTTTGCTGTGATTAATCACAGATTCCAATCCTCCCACTTTAAATATATTTCCATTAAAGTCTAGGAGAAAAACATTTACTTATGAAATTTCTGGCTCAGTGTTACTTGGAAAACTCTCTCTCAGTACCCAATAGCATGTCATTTTGTTGTTCCCAACTTGCAGAAGTTGCTATGCAACCATAGATGTTTCAAGCCACAGAATATGGGCACATGAGTTAAGGTGTTAAAATAAAATTAGTTGGATGTGTACGTGTGTAGGCAAATACTGCATAAATTATCAGACAATAATAAGCTGTAAGTATAAAGTAGTTATTCTGTGAGAGAAAAAATGAGCCAGAAGAAGCAGATTTTTTAGTTAGAAATTTACAAAGTTCTTACAGTTAATTAGGTCTATCATTTAATTTGATCATTCAAACTGCAGAATAGGCATAAGGTGCAAAGAAAAGAACAGTGGGTGGACAGTTAGTAACTAAATTGGGCAGACAGCTCACACCAGTAGAAACCTTTTTTTCTTTTTCTTCCATGTGGGTAGGAAGAACATAAAAATATGTAGAACTAAAGTGTTGTACTGAACCTTGCATGACACTATTTGCAACAAGATGGAATATACGATATTCAGAACGTCCCACTTGTATGCAAGGAAAAATTAAGAACATACTACAAATAAATGTGAATGAGTCATTACCTCAAGACTATGTGATCTGTAAAGCCAAAGGCAAAAAGGAAATGTTTCAATGGTATGCTAATGAAATAGTTTCAATTTTGGGTGGCCTTTCTCTCTAACCTTTATGGCCAAAAAGATCTTTTAAAATTTTCATCACTTGGGAAAACAGTAGTATAAATCCCTAAAATCTAGTTGGGCAATTATATTAATTTTGTCAGTGCCCTTTAGCTAAAGACCATCAGACCTGTAGTTGAACAACTTGTGTTTATTACTCATTACAGTAGGGACCACACATGAGGAACTGTAAGCTATCTCAGTAAGAGGGATTTATGAGCTGAATGGTATCTACCTAAAATTCGTATGTTGAAGTCCTGACCCTTAATGCCTCAGAATGTGACTGTATTTGCAGTTAAGGCCTTTAAATAAGTTATTAAGTTACATGAGACTATTAGGATAGGCTCTATTCCATTCTGATTTTTTTTATAAGATTTTTTTTAATAAAGAGGAAATTTGGACACACAGAAAGACTGATGCATTCACACAGAGAAAAGACCATGTGTGGACTAAGCAAAAAAGCAGCCACCTGCAAGCCAAGGTGAGAGATCTTATAAGAAATAAAACCTGCTGACACTTTTTTCTCGTACTTCTAGCATTCAAAATTGCAAGAAAATATCTGTCATTTAAGCCGTCTACTCTCTGGTATTAATATTTTGTTATGGCACCCCTACCAAACTAATACAGAGGGTTTTAGAAATCATCTGTTTTAGGATGTGGGCTTTGGTTGGGTGCTTTTGGGGAAAAACTAAGAATGCCCAGGTCCACTCTAGGTGCTCCAAAAAGTAGGAACAATTCTGTGTTTGGATTTCTCAATAAATATTCTCTATACAGAAGGTAGGCAAGAGTGAGGCTAAAGTTGTAATTGGTAATGAAGTAGTGGTCACTCGTGCTAGCCAGGAGAAAGGGATGCTTGCTCTTTTGTGATGGCACATGACCTTGTTCTTGTCTGTTTTTAAAACAACAATGAAGTAATCTTGTTTTGAATCACTCTGTCACAATCTCAGAGTGGACTTGTCTGATTTTGGTGTTTGATGAGATGTTTTTATGTCCAACAGGAGAACAGCTAGCTGTGAATGCCAGGCTAGTTTCGAGTGACACTGAAGCCTAGTTCCTGGTTCTTTCTTTCTTGACTCAAAATAGGTTGGAATAATAACAATTTCATTTAATTGTGAAATTAGAATGTCCACATAGACTAGACTTGAGATTGTTTGGTATCATGTGAAATTACTAGAAAAGCCAAAACGGTTTAGTGCCTTACACAGTATGATCTTCTTTCATCCATATTGTCATAGATCTATTTTCTCAACACAGTCTTGCCTCAGCTAAGTAGCTAGGCTTGCCTCAGCTAAGTAGCTAGTAGTAGCCATAAATATAAGTGACAAACATACTCCTACTGATTAAATTACCACAACAGTTGACATTTATATTGTCCTTATCTGCATAAGAGCTTTACATCATCTTGTCAGTTTTTTTCACAGAAAGAGGCTACGGAGGACCCAAAGAGATCAGGTGTCTTTCCAAAAGGCATAGAGTGATGAAGCCAAAACATGAAATCATCTTCTGAACTGAGAGCCCATTCTTGATGTGTTCACCCTTTAATTCATTCAACTAACAGCCTTTAATCAGCTAATCTAATACAACATCACTGTGACTGAGAAAGCACACCTGGGCCCAGTCTATCTCCACAGGTACCACTTACTACCTTTGTGACTTTTAGAAAGTTGTTTCACCTATCTGTGCCTCCGTTTTTAAACCCATAAAATGGAATTTATAATAGTATCTAGCTCATTAGTTTGTTTTGCAGATTAAACAAGTTATCACATTAAAAATTGTTTAGGACAGTGAAGACTCATAATTTGCATTTATTAAATGTTAGCTACTGTTATGCGAATTGTGTCTCTTCAAAATTCATATGATAAAGTCTAACCACCCCCCAACCAGACCTTAAAATGTAACTATATTTACAGAGAAGGCCTTTAAATTTGTAAATAAGTTAAATAGAATCGTAAAGGTGAACTTTGATTCAGTATGATTGGTGTCGTCATCATCATCATCATCATCATCACCATCATAAAGATTAGGGCACAGACTATCTCACACTTGATAGTCTGAAGTGAGCAGTTCAGGTCAATAGGTTGCATTGTTCTATACAGTCATGCAAAAACCCAGGTTCTTTTTCTTCATGTTCTGCTACCATTTTTTAGTGCCTTGTCTTTATCTGTATGATTTGGGGTCACTGTCACATTAAGGTTACATCAGACTAGAGACTGAGAAGAGTGTTCTAGAACCAGAATTATGTCCAGAAGTGGCACACATGACTTCCATGAACATATTTTTAGAGATAATTTGAAAAACTTGGAAATAGGACTAGCTGTGTGCAAGGGGCAGTGTGGGGAGTGTAATGGATTGACCTCAAAATCGAGGGAACATGATCATGGTAAAATATCTAACAATAAAAAAGGATGTGTGATCATTAAGATGTATAGTTATCTAACCAGGATTTTTTTAAAAAGATGGGTACAATTCAGGGTTAGGTATACAAATCGTCAGTGTACTGGTAGTTTGGGCTTCACTTTGTTCCTCACTTCACCTGGTTTGAGATCAGGTACCCTTATGATGAATTGTGCCCTCCCCCCATCCCCTGGCAGTTTCCCACTACTGCCAATGCCTTTCTTACAGTATTATGTTCAGTATTATGATAATTGTTCAGGGTCCACTCATGAGTGAGAACATGTAGTATTTAGTTCTTTGTTTCTGTGATAGATCACTGAGTATTACAGACTCTAATTCTGTCAGTTACGTTTTTCCTCACTAAATAAAAGTGGGTATAATACGAAAATGTCTACCAATAGCTAATTCACACAAAAATTCTCAGAATATAGGGCACATTTAGTATTTTAGGGGAAATATATAATAAAGTATAAATCATCACCACATAGTGTTTGAGATATTTAATTGAAATATATGTTGTAATTATTTTCTTTTCTAATTATATAAAAATATAATTTAAAATCAATTTTACACTATTCTAAATCATATTCTTATGTTATACATTGAAATAACAAAAATTTTTTAAAGTGTTTCATTTACTAAATTTCAATTCAAGATTATATATTTTTGTGGTTACCTAGGTAATAGTTGCTATAGCTCTGGAATGCATAATCAGTTTAACATTACATTCATAATAGGTGCTACATTATAGATTCAGATCACCATTTTAAATACAGTCATAAACAAATGTGTTGAATGTGTTTATCCATCAATACTAAATATGCTCATTTGTTCCATCACTGTCAACATTTCAAATGCTGATTTAAAAATCTACTTTTCCTGCCTATTCCCCTCAAGAAAAAAATGTTATAAAATAGTATCATGTTGTATATGTATTTGTATTACTCTTAAAGCAATTAGCAGCTATATAATTGAATTTCTATAAAAAATAAATGTCAAATACATTTTTATGCCAAAATATATGCATATGAAATAGAGAGAGAGAATATATATAATCCCAAGTATATATATTTAATATTGTATTCATTTCTACTAATTAGGTCAACCATTATAATTATTTAGTCATAACCTTCTATCTTTGAAAATCAAATAATTTGATTTTAATTTGCATGTATAATTCCTGGATCATTAATTATTGGATTGGAATCCATTCTGAAGTACTTAGAGGTTTTGATTGGTGTCACACAGGGCATAAATGATTGCCTCTTTTAAGTTGTTTGGTAATTTTAAATCAAGAAGCAACATTGCATACTAGAATAAGTCAGAGTCTAATGTCAAACTTGCAAGCAAACTTTATGTCTGAAATTAGCTATGTAATTTTGAGCAAGCTACCTAAAGCTTCAGTTTTTTCATCTCTAAAGGACTTTCACAGTATTATTTTCAGTATTAAGATGATGTATGTGGAAACAATCTAATAATAGTGGCACATATGAGCTCACAGCAAATACTGTCACATAGCTACCAATTAATTTTTTCTCTAGTGGAAGAATTGTAGATGTGAACATGCAAAGGAAATTGGATGCCGCTCCAAATACAAAAGGTTTATGTAATTTGTAATGATTATTGATATATTTAGTTCTAGGCATCCAAGATAGAAGCTTCTACATTAGGGAATTTTTTTTTCCAACTATTTTTTTAAAAATACAGTGTTTATAGAGTGTAACACTATGTTCTATTCTATAACATGTAGAATTTGACTAGCTTTACCAGCTCTTAACTATACTTCAGATTCCTCTTCTATAAGTGATAAGAACATCGTCCAAAAACACAATGTTTTGTGCCTTTTAAAAATCAATCTTTTTAAAGACTAAAACACACACACACACACACACACACACACACACACACACACACACACTTACATTGCTTCCCTTTTCTCAAGCTCCAATTTCCTTTCCCTCGGCCTCACTTTCCAACAAGGCTTTTATCCTTTCTATTCCAATGAAACTGTTCCTATCAATATTTTCATTTTATCTTTTTCAAAAGTCAACACCCTGTCCTCACTTACATGGCTTCTTAGCAGCATTTGACATAGTTGATGATTTCTTTTTTGTTTTTCTAATACTTAGCTTTCCAGGACACCACATTTCCTGATGTTCTTTCTACTGGTCTGCCTTTTCCTTCTCTCTGTCTTCTTTGCTACCTCCTCCTCTTCATACCTAGACACGAGTAACTCCTAAATTAAATCTCTACTTATCTCATGAATTTCAAGACATCCATAACTATTTAACTGTTTATATGTCAACCAAGACTCTGATAAGCATCTTAAATTTAACATATCTAAAACAAAACTCTTTAACTCCTCACCAGGACCAAAAATCTGTTCCTTCCCACCCCAACCCCTGCCATTCTTGTCCACCACTCATACATTTCCCTAGATCACAGAACCTGGAGTTATACTTGACTTCTCTCTTTTCCTCAGCATCTACATTCAACCCATAAGAAAGTCATGGTTTGAATTTAGATGATTTCTACCTCTTCTCACCACCCTGTCACTTACACCCTACTGAAAGGCACAATTCTCCAGTGTGAATTTTATAAAATATAAATCATATCATGGTACACTTTGTTGAAAGCCTTCTAATAACTATCCATAATACTCAGAAAATATTTGAACTACAGACCTTAAGCTCACAGTCTCTTTTCCCATTCTTCTCTTACTTTTTCTTCTAAGTTTCTTCATTTCACCCACACAGGCTTGTTCCATGTTGTGATGTTCTCACATATTATCTCCTCTTCCAGAATTTCCTTACCCCAGATTGACATGTGGACAGAGGTTAATTTCCAAGTCTCTGCTCAAATATCATCTATCTTATCAATGGACTTACTCACCATCTTATTTAAAATATTTTTCCCACTTATTACCTTATTGATCCTAAAATCATTTTCTCTTCTAACTTTATTTTTATCTAAAAAAATTTAGTAGACAAAGAGATGCTGCTTTCAGACCACTTCTTCAAAAAAGAACCAGTTGCCCAAAGTGAGCAATGGTGTTGACTGACAAGTCCCAGCCATTAACTCCTTCAGGATCTGCCTCAGCTTTTGAATACTGGTGATAATCTTTTCTGGATGACATCAGTCAATGACTGAGAAATGTGTTAATATAGAAAACTAGCCATTTCTAACAGATGTTCTTTGTTCTGGAATGACTTGATGAAGTGGTAGAACATTGTCAAGTCCAACATCATGGCTGATCTCTGCCCAATTCCACTTTCTCTCTTTTCCTGTCACTGGTTTTACTGACTTGCTCACCAATAAACCTTTTCAAATTTACCCTCTATTTTAGTGCATATTTTCTGGAGGACCCAAGGGACATAATAAATTATTTCATATATTTGTTGACTGCATATCTCCCTCAATAGAATGAAAGATCTATTTATGTGAGAGTCATATCTCTTTAAGTGTTGTATCCCCTAAGATAAGATCTTTCCCCCAAAAAAAGAACCTAAGATAGATACTGATAATTATTTACGACTAAATAAAAAATGCCTTTGAATAAGTAAATTACCTAATGCATAAATAATATTATAGCATCATTAATAAAAAATTTTTAAAAGAAAAAATGTATCAATCAGCAATTTGTCATGTCAAAAAAGCAAGCTTTTAAATTATGTTTCATTTCCTTTAGCCACATGCTTGCAAAATTTTACATAGTGTTACAGCATTGCAAATATAGTTTTTAGTCAATTGGGTATTTTAACTTGATACAAAATGTTTCTAGGTTGTTACAGTGTTCAAATTACACATTTCTAAATGTGTTTATGTTTTATTAAGTAGGTATATGACTAAATCATTTTGGTTTTTTAAATCTAAATTTTCAGTATTGGGGCAACAGCATAGCAAATTTTTTAGTATTTAAAATTTTGCAGGTAAAAGAGATTAGGTATGTTTTAGAAATATTAGATTAGCAAAAGGGAGTAATTTTTTATAGTCTATAAACCATTTTGTTGCACTTTGCTAAAGGCAATGACATAGATGTTAGGAAGACTTTAATGTTTCAGATAGGCTAGTAGAAAAATTATAAATTAAGAGGAGAATCAATGAAAATTTTGTATGACATCTAGACTTGTTTTCTAAATAAGCATGCAGACTTAGATTATGTCCTCAAGTTCTGTAGATACTACAGATGTTAATAAGAGTTTATAAATAGATGGTACTAGGTTCATAACAATGTAATTTTAAAATGTATTGTCATTAGATCACAAGTTACTCAATTTTATTAACAAGATACTTTCTCTTAGTTTGATATATAATAATAGTCTCAACAATTGACAATGTGACACATGCATATTTTGTCACATTTTAGTGGCACACTGAGTAAGGCCTTGTTTTAAAAGATATAATTCAATCTTACCTCTTAGTTTTTAATACATACAAATAGAAGCTTCTTGGTCTATAAGGTAATAGAATGGGAATATCAAGAATCCTTGAGTATTTATCATAGATCAGAGTCCCTGGAATTATTAAATATTATTTCACAAAAACCCTAAAGTGTTCACTTGTTCTAGTGCTCCAGTGAATTTCTTGACCTGTTTGCAACAAAGCTTTAAGAGTACTTTAGGGTTAACTTGAAGTACAACTGAAATTATTATATTAAATGTAATCTGTGAATCAATAATCTTTAGATTGCAAAAGAAATGCCTATACTCATTGTATTAATTAGGTTAAACCAAACCATGCGAAGACATTCCAAAATTTCAGGGGTTTAACACCTGAGAATTTATTTCTTGGTCAGATAATAGTATGACTCTCAACTATGCAATAATTCTGGTCTGAATTTCCTTTCATCATATGACTTTCTCATCCCCATCAGCCTCTGCAAGCCAACAGGGGAAAGAAATAATAGAAGAAGACTGCTCAGTCATGTGAAAGCCTCAGATAAGACTATCACATTTCATTTCCATTCACATATTTAGTCACATAACTACACTTTAATCACAGGAGAGTTAAGAATATATAGTCTGGGGGTTTCCGGTAAGATGGTGATGGCATAGGTGGATTTGTGAGATTCTCCGAATGTGAGTTCCCAAAAAGATTCTTACTTTTCTTCCCCCACTCCCCTGCCCACCACCAGCCACACTGGTCCGAGGCCCGGGGACCTTCAATCCCATGCAGGGACGGATATTGTGGCCCCCAGCTGCTGCTGCTCCACTATACGTATAACTCCCACCCACATGGGAGTCTCTGGTCTCGGCTTCCTCCCTGCCTACATCATCTCACTCAGCACCCAGCACCAAGTTGCCGGTCACCCAGGGAGGCTCCGGGCGCCCATCCCTCAGAGATACAGGTCCCATTTCTGGCTGAAGTACCCTGTGAGGGACCCAGGGCCACTCTCGTCACCCACCATCTGCCATTTGGAGCTTTGGAGCTCTGGAGCTCTGGGCCCACCCTGGCTGAGGCATTCAGTGCACGATACCATGCTTGTATAAGGGAACAGCACATCTTAAGGAGGTGCTGATCAGAGGCTCTCAGCTCCAGAGGAGGGAACTCCTGACCCCCTCCTCCACCCCAGGCTGCTGGTGGCACCCCGGACCCAGCACCCAGCTCTGCAGCTGATCCCCGGTGCCTCCCACTCCAGCACAGTTCATCACAGTGGATAACACAGGGACCCAGATGAGCAGAGAGAAAGGATCCAGGAAAGTGAAGCTGCCACCTCGGCCAATCTCCAGGCAGAGATTTGCATTGCCCCACCCACCTATCAGCAGCTTCCACCTCGGTTCCTAAGGTAACATTGCTAAACAGGAGACAAAGCCCCTCCCCTGCTGAATCAAAGACAACGTCACAGACCTCCCAGGAAGCAAGCTGGAAAATAAAATCCAAGCTGCCAGTAAATCTAGCTGCCTGCAAGGAAAACAAAGGGGAGAGGCTGGAGATCAGAGCTGAAGAGATTTTAGACACTCAGGAAAGATTCCAGAGCTAGTCTAATCTCTTATTTTGACTTTTGGATTTATCATTTTGTCTGTCTGTTTTGCTCACTTTTGTTTGCTTTCTGACTTACACTATCTGTTTCACAATTTTATTGGTCTGTCTCTGTGTAGCTACCAGTATTCTCTAGGGAATTTTTCTTGGGTGTTTTTTTTTTTTCATTTCTCTCTGGGCCTGTGTCTCTTTGTCACCTGTTAGTTGGTATGTATGCTCCCTCTCACTCTTCTCTCTTTCTAACTTCCTCTTGATCCCCCCTCCTCCATTATTATACTCTTTTGTACCTCCTTTAGATCCAGGGACCAAACCTACATCCCGCTGCACAGACAGATTGTAAGGTAGTGGGAAATATGTTCGAGTGTGCTCATACACCTGTTAGTGGATGCTGGAATCAGCATATAGATTCTGAATCACAGCTTCCCCATAAACTAAACCTCAAAACTTCAAAAAGTATAACCTGCAGCCCAAACTCCAAACTCAAAAGTGAACAAAGCAGTGGACTCTCATAAGGAAGAACAAGAGATTGCACACTGAAACAAAATCATCCCCCACATCCCTGAAAAACAGAATTTAAAGAAGGGGAGGGAAAGGGGGAGAGAGAGAAAAATCTACACAAATGAAGAAAAACCAAAAGAAGAGTATGGGTCTCTCCCAGACCCCTAGGAGGGCAGACACTGAGAAAAAACTGACTTCAGAATGCAAACAATAAAGAGGCCCCAGAATGACTGGTCCCAAACTACAAACCTAGATATCAAGACATTAATGGGGAGATAAAAAAAAAAATTGAAGAGAGACAAGAAGAAACTAGGAAGGAGCTGATATCTGAGATAATAGTAATAAAGAATACTGTGAATGAAATAAATAATAAACTGATAAGCATGGAAACCAGAATTACCCAAGCAGAAGAAAGAATCTCGGAGCTTGAGGACCAAAATATAGAACTAACCCAAACTCTTAAAAACACAGAAAACAAGCTCAAAAAGACAGAAAAAAACTTCAAGAGATGAGCAATTACTGCAAGAGACCAAACCTAAGAGTAATTGGCCTTCCTGAGGCAGAAAGAGAGACAGAGACCACACTGGAACAAACTTTCCATGAGATCTTACAAGAAAACTTCCCTTATCTAACCAGTGATGCAAAATTCAAACACAAGAGATTCAGAGAACCCCTTCAAGACAACAAATGAAAAGACCAACTCCTAGACACATAATAATTTGCCTAAACAGCATTAAAAACATCCTAAAGGCAGCAAGAGAAAAAGGCCAGATCACCTACCATGAAACATTAATTAGAATAGCAGCAGATTTATCTACAGAAACCCTGCAGGCTAGGAGAGCTAGGAGCCCTATCTTCAAAGTCCTAAAAGATAAACAATTTCAACCAAGAATAAACTACCCAGCCAAGCTAAGCTTCATCAGTGAGGGAGAATTAAAATCTTTCCCAGATATCCAATCCCTAAGAACTTACACTGCAACCAAACCACCTCTACATGAAACACTTAAGAAAGTACTAAACACAGAAGAAAAGGAAAAAAGAACAACATTCTTCACAAGAGTACAGGAAAAAGTATAAAATACACATGAACCAACCGCAAAACCAAAAGAAAGACAAAAAAACCAAGTGGAAAAACAACAACTCTATAAGAACTCTATGATAGGGATGAACTCTCACATTTCAATAATTAGCCTGAATGTGAATGGACTAAATGCACCACTGAAAAGACACAGAATGGCAAAATGGATAAAATATCACCAGGCAACAATATACTGCCTTCAGGAGACTCAACTCACTAGAACGGATAGGCCCAGACTCAAAGTAAGAGGATGGGAAACAAATTTTCAGGCAAATGGGACACAAAAGAAAAGAAGAGTTGCGATCCTAATTTCAGACAAAATACCATTTAAGCTATCAAAAATTAAAAAAGATACACAGGGCCACTACATAATGATAAAAGGTTCACTCCATCAACAAGAAAGATCTATTCTAAAAATATATGCACCCAACATAGGTGCGCCAACTTTCATAAAGCAACTTCTAGGAAAACTAAAGAAAGATATTGACTCTAAAACCATCATAACTGGGGACTTTAATACCCCACCCACAACCCTAGACAGATCATCAGGACAAAAAAATCAGCAATGAGATCCAGAACCTCAGTCTGACTCTTGACCAATTGGACTTAATTGATATTTACAGAACATTCCATCCAAAGACCACAGAATACACATTCTACTCATCACCGCATGCAACGTGTTCTAAGATTGACCACATAATTGACCCTAAATCAAGCATAAGCAAATTTAAAAGGACCGAAATTCTACCATGCACCTTCTCAGATCACAGTGGAATAAAAATAAACATTAACACCAACCAGGTCCCCCCAAAACCCACAAAGACATGGACACTAAACAGCATGATGCTAAACAACTCCTGGGTCAATGATGAAATCAAAACAGAGATCAAAAGATACCTGGAAACAAATGAAAATGAAGAAACACCTTACCAAAATCTCTGGGACACCATGAAAGCTGTAGTAAGAAATGAATTTATATCCCTACAAACGCATATGAAGAAAATGGAAGAAGCACAAATTAAAAGCCTAACAAGTCACCAAAGGAAGCTGGAAAAGCAAGACCACAAAAACCCTAATTTCAGCAGAAGAATTCAGATCACCAAAATAAAAGCCCAAATCCAGGACATCGAAGACAAAAAGATAATACAAAAAAATCATTGAAACAAAAAGCTGGTTCTTTGAAAGGATAAACAAGATCGATGGTCCCCTAGCTAGACTGACCAAGAAAAAGACAGAAAAAAATCAAATAAGCACAATCAGAAACACAAAAGGTGAAGTCACATCTGACCCTGAAGAAATACAAAAGATCATTAGAGACTACTATGTACACTTGTATGGAAACAAACTTGAAAACCTCAAGGAAATGGAGGACTTTCTGTCATCACACAACCTGCCTAGGTTGAAACAAGAAGAAATTGAGACCCCAAATAGACCAATAACATTCAAGAAAATTGACTACATAATAAGAAAACTACCTACAAAAAAAAGCCCTGGAACAGATGGCTTGGCTTTCCAGCAGAATTCTACAAAACATTTAAGGAGGAGCTGATTCCAATCCTACTGAAGGCATTTCAGGCAATTGAGAAAGATGGAACTCTCCCCAAGTCATTTTACGAAGCCAACATCACATTGATACCCAAGCCAGGTAAAGACCCAACAAAGAGAGAGAACTACAGGCCAATATCTTTGATGAACATAGATGTTAAAATTCTCAACATGATCCTAGCAAATCGAGTTCAACAACACATCTCAAAAATCATCCATCATGATCAAATAGGCTTCATACCTGGGATGCAAGGCTGTTTCAACATTCGTAAAACCATAAATGTAATTAAACTCATCAACAGATATCAAAACAAAAACCACATGATTATATCATTAGAAGCAGAAAAAGCTTTTGATAAAATCCAGCACCCCTTCTTGATAAAAACCCTTGAACATCTAGGCACACGGAGAACATACCCCAAAATAGTAAAAGCCATCTACAAGAAACCCACAGCGAGCATACTCCTAAATGGACAAAAATTGGAAACATTTCCTATGAAAACTGGAACAAGACAAGGATGCCCACTCTCACCCCTCCTAGTATTGGAAGACCTGGGTAGAGCAATCAGAGAAGAGAGGACAATCAAGTGTTTCCAAATAGGAAAAGAGGAAGTCAATTTATCTGTCTTTGCAGATGATATGATTTTGTACCTTGAAAACCCAGGAGAATCTATCAAAAACCTCTTTACACTGATAAAGGCTTTTGACAAAGTCTCAGGATATTAAATAAATGTTCAAAAGACAATCACATTTCTTTACACCAATAATAAAAAGACAGAAACCCAAATAGAAAGCACAATTCCATTCACAATAGCCACAAAAAAATGGCATCTTCCTAACCAGAGATGTAAAAGACCTTAACAATGAAAACCACAAAACTCTGCTCAAAGAAATCAAAGATGACACAAACAAGTGCAAAAATATTCCATGCTCATGGGTTGGAAGAATCAACATTGTGAAGATGTCCATCTTACCTAAGGCAATCTACAGATTCAATGCAATACCCATCAAATTACCAGCAACATTCTTCTCGGACCAGAAAAAAACCACAGGAATTCATATGGAAACACAAACGACCAAGAATAGCCAGAACAATCCTCAGCAAAAAAACAAAGCAGGCAATATCACATTACCAGACTTCAAACTTTACTATAAAGCTACAATCGTCAAAACAGCTTGGTACTGGTATAGGAATAGGCATATAAATCAATGGAATAGAACTGAGATTCCAGAAGCACAACCTCAATTTCTCAACCAACTCACCTTCGACAAAGCCTCCACCACCTACCACTGGGAAGAGGAGAACCTATTGAGTAAATGGTGCTGGGAAAACTGATTCACCACATGCAGAAGATTGAAACAGGACCCCTATCTATCCCCATGAACAAAAATTAGCTCCAAATGGATCAGAGACCTAAATGTAAAACCTCAAACCGTAAGTACCTTAGAAAATGAAGGAAATACCCTCATGGAAATCGGAACTGGCATCCAATTCCTGAACAAAACCTGAAACCCACAGGCCATAAGAGAGAAGATAGACAAGTGGGACCTCATTAAATTGACAAGCTTCTGCAAAGCCAAAGAAACCATAAGAGAGCAGGGAGACAGCCTACAGACTGGGAAAAAGTATTTGCCAACTCCAGGTCTGACAAAGGCTTAACATCTTGGATCTACATGGAACACAAATGTGCTGAAAAGAAAAAAACAAACAACCCCATTATAAAATGGGCAAAAGATATGAACAGACACTTCACAAAGGAAGACATCCGAGCAGCTAACAGACACATGAAGAAATGCTCAACCTCACTAATCATCAGGGAGATGCAAATCAAAACCACACTGAGATACCACCTAACTCCAGTCAGAATGGCAATTATCAATAACTCCAAAAAAAAAAAAACAGCTGCTGGACAGGGTGTGGTGAAAGGGAGCACTTCTACACTGTTGGTGAGAATGTAAACTAGTGCAACCCCTGTGGAAAGCAGTGTGGCGATTCCTAAAAGCTCTAAATATCAACCTCCCATATGACCCTGCAATCCCCCTACTAGGAATATACCCTGAAGAACTCAAATCACTGTATCAAAAAGATACCTGCACACGAATGTTTATCGCAGCATTGTTCACAATAGCAAGAACCTGGAACCAATTATGCTATCCATCAAAAGAGGACTGGATTGAAAAAACATGGTACATATACCCAATGGAATACCACGCAGCCATAAAAAAGAACAAAATCACGAATTTCGCAGCAACCTGGATGGAACTAGAGTCTATAATACTGAGTGATCTCTCACAGAAACAAAGATCTGAGTATCACATGTTCTCACTCATACAGTGGACCTTGATCATCCAATGTATTACCATAAGAAAATGACTAATAGTTGTGGGAAACTACAGCGGGGGAGGAGAAGGGAGATGGGATTAATGGTAGTAAACATGTGTCTGGGGACGGGGAGACACCTCTTATCATATTCCTACAAAGTATTTATATGTTTGAATATATTTTAAATGAGTCCATAGTTTGCCTAATAGTTTTCAACTTTAGAATAAAATTAAACATTCTTAGCCGGGCTCGGTGGCTCAGCCTGTAATTCCGTGCCTTGGAAGGCTGAGGTGAGTGGATTGCCTGAGCCCACGGCTTCGAGACCCACCTGGGCAACTTGGCGAGTCCTCATCTCTACAATAAACCAAAAAATCAGCCAGTCGTGGTAGCGCACGCCTGTAGTTCCAGCTACTTGGAAGGCTGAGTCAGAAGGATCGCCAGAGCCCAGCAGGTCGAAGCTGCGGTGGCCAGGAGTGGCCACTGCACTACAGTCTAGGCAACAGAGTGAGACTCCAACTCAAATAAATAAATAAATAAATAAATAAACATTCTTAATATGGCAAACAGAATGTTAAAGAGACTACTAATAGATTTCATCTTCCTCTCCTTTACTTCACACATCTACCACATAACTTTTCTTTTCTGTTCATGTAACATTCCCATTTACTTTGCAGTTTTCCCTGCCTGAGACCTTCAAATTTGTTGAAGGACAGGAGCCTTCTTATTCTTCACGTCTCACTCATGAGTCATCTCCTCAGAGAAGTCTTCCTTCAGCTTTGGTCTAAGATGGTCTCTTCCACTCAGCGACTCTATCTCATCAACATATTTACTGCCTCTTAGCACTTAGTACAGTCCAAAATTATTTTCTTTAGGTATTTCCATTAAGATGCAATCTCTGAAACAAGAGGACCTTATCTATCTTGTTCAGGGCTGTTTGCCTAGTACACACAATGGTGCCTGGTATACAATAGGTGCTGAATGAATAAGTGAATGAGTGAGTGTTTCTGTGGCTGTGTGTCAAAGAAGCTGAGGATTTAGTGGCTTAAAAATTATTTTAGAATAAATTATTATTTCTCATGACTCTGTGGATCAAGAATCCAGGCAGTTCTCTGCTGAGTGGTGCTTCTGTGCTATACGATATTGGCTAGGTTCATTACACGTAGCCAAAGTCAGCTGGGAGCTCTAAGTTGGCTTCTCTTGCTTCAGGATATCTTTCTATGTAACCTCTACCCATTGAACAGTCTAGCCTGGTTACATCATAGCTGCTAAGATACCAGAAAGGAGATTGAAAGTTGTAGTATCTCTTAAAGTCGAGTGTAGAAATTCCAGAATATCCACTATATTCCATTGTCTTAATCTAGTCATGGTCCAGCTCAGGTTCAAGAAGAAAGAAAATAAATCACATTTGTTGGAGTCTATGCATGTACATTAAAGGGAGAAATTACTGAAAGTCACACTTGGAGATCATACACCCCACTTTCAATGACTCTGTCAGTTAAAATTCAATCAGTGAATCATTTAAATTTAATATAATAGTTATAGAATAAGTTATAGAAGAAGTGTAGAGCAAGAATTTTTATAGGAATTTGACCTTAAACAATTGTGGAAGAACTTGAAAATTAAAGTCTGATAAGGTTGGAGGATTAGAGGAGTCTTCACTAGTCAATCTGAGAAGCCACATAGATTCAACCACCAAAGCAGTACTATGTAGGGGTGAAGGGGAGAAAATCTATGGGGATCTGTTGCCTTCATGGGTTCCCATCCAAGGAGCTGATGAGAAGCTTGGTGTCACTGTTACTAGGGCCAGCAATTGAGAAGAGCTAGACAGATGCTGGAGCAAAACCAAGCCTGAATTTGCCAGCACCTGTGTACCTATTGTAAGGGTCTGAAGCTGATGTTCATCAAAGCCACAGTGCAAAAGAGGAACTGGACACATAGTCAAGGAGAATAAGGATGAGCCAGAGCCCAACAGGCACCTCTCTATTTGTCTGTAATTCCAGATAACAGTGATGACGTTTAGAAAGTGAAACTACTGCTTTGCTTCTGCTTTCCAAATCTCAAGCAAATTCTTCTTTTGGTCAACTATACCCTGAAACCATACATGAAAGAGGTAGGGAGAATATAACTAAATAGATACTGCAGAATCTACAAAATGTGCTTACATTTTCATTGTGTCAACATACTTTGAATAAATTTCAAAATCTATAAATGTACATATTTTAATAGCTGTACACGTTCTAATTTCTGCTGTTGCAAACAATGAAACAATGCTGCAGTGAACAGCCTTGAACAAGAATCTCTTCACAGTTGTGAGAGAGTTTTTGTAGAATAAATATCTAGAAGTGGAAATCCTGATAGAAAGGCTACATACAAGTTTTTCAAAGATATTGCCAAAATGTCTACAAAGAGGTTGTAACAATATTGTTTTGGAGTCTGCCATAATAGGACCAACCCCTCTCTCTCTCTCTCTCTCTCTCTCTCTCTCTCTCTCTCTCTCTCTCTCTCTCTCTCTCAGATGTTTCATATTGTGATTCTTATAATTGCAATAAAAAATTACAAGACACAGAGGAACAATTAAATGTCTTCACCTTTCAGTCCTGATTAAGCACAAGGTACTTAAAATATTTTAAGATGATCCACTTCGATTTTAGCCTTCTTCGTAAGGGTTAGAGTCTGTTCCTTTGAAGAGTCCTGAGCTCCAGAGATATTAGAAAGCAAATAAGGAGAAAGAAGGACAGATGTTTGATTCATTATTATTTTTCTGGACATAGATTGTTGCCAATGATGAAATCTAGCTAGCATCCCAGGCTTATTCCCTTTAGGCTCCTGTTAAAGCAAAATCTCTTTAGGCATGCTCAGCTAAGAGATAAAATCCTTTTCTCTCCATTAAGGCAATTTTGCAAGTTTGCTGAACACTAGAGACTCAAGAACAGGCTTCAAATATGTTTTTCATTCTCTCCAAGAGGAAAAGTGAGGATAATTATGATGGAGATCTCAACCTAGTTCATATTAGAATTCACTGGGAATATTTCTAAAATTAGCAATGTCTGTGCTCCAGTACTAGAGATTTTTGAACTGATTGGTTGGGTGTATTCAACATTGTTATTTTCTAAATGATACCTAAGTGCTTCTCGTATGCAGTGAGAGTGAGACCCTGGATGAATATGAGAAAAGGAGTCAGTGGTACTTGGAAGACCTTACTTACAAATAGTATATATAGGATTTGTTTTCTCCAATTCCATAAGTAAGAAAAAAATTACACAACTGACATTAACTGGAGATTTTTCTGAAATTAACCCTATAACAAATGCTATCACTCATACCTAAGAGTTTGAAAGTATCTGTTTCCTCACACCCTGATAACTCCAGTTATTATTAACATTTTTATTTATTTATTTTTGTTTAACCGAGTGGAGGCAACTATGCCAACATTGTTTCCTTCTGTATTCTTTGAATTATTGCTGAAATTGAACATCTTTTCATTAGTTCCCTATATATCATGCCTACTGTGAATTTTGCATGTTCATATGTTTTTGTCCATTTTTTATTGGACTGTTCATTTTCTTTCATCTATTTGTGGAAGCTATTCATGTAGATATTATTCATTTGTCTTTTACATATTCTGTATGCATTTTCCCCAGTTTTCACTTTTTAGACTTTTGTATGGTGATATTCTTTTTTCATTTTGTAGAGTCCAACCTGTCAATGCTTTTGTTTCTTATTTTCTGTTATGATGGAAAAGCCACACCCAATCCAATATAATTGTTAATAAAATACGTTTTTTACTGTGCTTATGTTTTATATTTAATTCTCTAATCTTTAGGAAATTATTCTAGTGCAATGCAGGAAAAGTACCTAAATATTTTATATTAATTACTACAATACAGTTTATTAAATTATTACAGCACATTCCTATTTTAGCTATTTTTTATAAGATATAAATAATTTTTACCAGATCATCTAAAATTGCACATGTTAGTTTTAAGATTCTTAAATGGTTAAATATGAATCATTCTAGCTATTTTACTGTGGCACACAGCAAAAAAATATAAATAAAAAGTGATTCACAATTCTTTCCTCAGTCTGAAATGCGTTCATTATATCTGTAACTTTTGGCACAAATACACTTTAGAGATGTTTTAAGTCTTCCAGGTTTAGATTTTAGGATTGAAAAATCAGAAATATCACATTCTGCAGTCCTCAACTCTTTTTAGTGCTGAGGCAATTATCACTTTGCTGTGATACAATTATGCAAATAAACTCTAAAAACAGAACTTAACATAAATGAATTGCTACATTAACTAAAAAGCAAAATTTTATTTAAAAATATGAACAATAGCTATTTACTCCTTTAATTGTTTAGGCTAAGACTGATGCTATAACTCACTTGATTGTTGTAAAGCAAAGTGACCTTGCCAAGGTTTCAGTTTCCTTATTCCTAAAATGAAGATACATGGCTTGGTGTCTCACACCTGTAATCTCAGCATTTTGAGAGGTGGAGATGAGAGAATTACCTGAGACCAGGAATTTGAGACCAGCCTGGGCCACCCAGGGAGACCTCATCCCTACAATAAATCAAAACATTTGCTGGACATGGTGGTACATGCCTGTAGTTCCAGTTACTCAGGAGGCTGAGGCGGTGGGGATCCTCTGAGCCCAACAGGACAAAGCTGCAGTAGCTGTGAGCATACCACTGCACTCTAGGTGGCAATAGTGAGACTCCAACTCAAGAAGAATATTAATAAAATAAAATGAAGATAGGTAATAATGATGATTCCTAAGTGTTGTTATAATGATTAAGTAAAATAATATATAAAAAATGTTTAGCAAAATATCAGACATAAAGTTAACATCCATTTTTGTATGTTTGTATTCAATTGTTGGTGTTATCACTACTACATATATTACGTGGCACATACTATCTTTTGAACTTTTATTTTTTTTTTTTTTTTTTAAGTTGGAATCTCACTCTGTCGCCCAGACTGGAGTGCAGTGGCTGCTCCCGGCCACCACAGTCTCGACCTGCTGGGCTCCGGCGATCCTTCCGCCTCAGCCTTCCAAGTAGCCGGACTTTTATTATTTTCATAGTGTGATAGGAAAACTCATTCTTATCTGGCTTTGTCTTCACTACTGCATTAGAACTGTTTATGTCAAAGTCACCAATAACATCCATGAAATCAAATCCCATGTTCACCTTTCTGATTATATCTTACCTGTGCCTCTGTCTGCTTAGCACATTAATTATATTATCCTGCCCTCTTACCTCTGCCCTTATTCTTTGCTTCTGTCCTCTTGCTACACTGTTTATGATCTTTTATTCTCTATTGAACCACTAAATGTTAGGATATTTCAAACTCTGTTTTAAGTCACTTTCTCAATATTCTCACAAGGTATTATTTCTAGCTGATCTCATACAATACATGGATTTAAATTTCAACTCAATACCAAAGACTCCAACCCTGACCTTTCTCTGAAGTCCTATACAACAACTTTCCATCTAATAGCTCAACATGGATGACAAATAAATATTTCAGACTTAGAAAGGAAAAATCAGAACTCCTGATATAGCTTTCTAATCTCACCTTAACTACTGTCCAACCCTCATAACCTAGTACTACAATTTTTAAAAATATAAATTGGATCTTGTTTCATTCTTCCTTAAAACTTACCAATAGGATCCCATTTCATTTTTTTCAATCCTAATTCTTTACTTCAATTCACAAAGAACACTTTATCATATCTCTCTTTGACATTATCTAGTAACCTCCTTTTCTGGTTGTCTGTACTTCTACAACACTGGTCTTCCTTGTATCTTCAAACCCAATATACTCAAGTTTGCCCTCACTGATGCTGCTTCTATTACTTTCTACATCAGTTTGTTAGTCAACTCTTTAGAGAGGCTGATTCTAAAGTAGTCCCACAGTCACTGTATCATAAGCCTCGTATAGTCATTGGAATTTTATAGTGTTGATTAAGTGCTAATTTGTTTATTTGTTTCCTCCCACTAATGCAAGTTTTGTTTTGTTTTGTTTTGTTCATAGAAGTAGGGATCTTCTAACATAGGCTCCCATCTCAAAGAGCAGAGCCGTACTCAGTAGAAATTTGTTGAGCACATAAACAAAACAATATCCTCTTTACCAAAAAAGAACTAAAACTTAAAGAATTAGTGTAAAACATTTCTGGTGGTGGTGGGGAATGAGCAATCATTTTCCCTGAAATATGGTATATCTACTTTAATTGCTTAAAAATAATGTTATAATTGATTAATGTTTATTAAATTGCTAATTATGTGCTACCTAAAAACAGTAAAACAAAACATTAGGCATGATTCTTTACATCAAGAAAATTTCAATTTAGATGAGGAGACAAGTGTACACATGAAAAACTAAGCAAATACCAAGCAGCAAATATTAGATACTAGAAAAATGATTAATACAAATAAGAATAAGAAGAACTAGTGTGTAATATTCAACTGTGTTTCTTTTACAGGATAATTACTGGAAATATTTTTGTTTTCTTTGCTGTTGAAATGTAATTGCATTATCTTAAAATTTTGATGACCAACTAGATATATAATATAGTAACACAATTTTGAGAAACTAAAATACTGTTAGACAATTCAATTTTTTTTAATGTAAGTAACCATCACCAAGAAAAAATAATTAAATTGAAGGCATTTTCAAGGGGATTAAGTAGGACAAAAAATAACTTTTATATATTGAGTAGAAATCAACATGTTTGGTTGTTCTAATATACATATACTGGGAATTATTTAAAAACCATTTATGTGTTTTATATGTCATGCACTGCATAACAATATTTGGACCAATAATAGACCATACATGATGACATATACAACAGTTGTCTCAGAAGATTATAAAACCAAAATTTCTGTGCTTTTTCTCATCATTGTGCTCCAATTGCCTACAATGCTCAGTACAGTAACAGGCTGTACAGATTTGTAGCTTGGGAACAATAGTCTATGCCATATTTGTGTAAGTACTCTTTGTGATGTTTGGTAGATGACAAAATCGCCTAACAATGAATTGCCCAGAACATGTTCCTGTCACGCAGTCATGTTAATTTTAAAATAAACTGTAGTTTTAATTACAAAATAAACAGCTAATTACCTATTTATAACTGCAGAAATTTCTACCATCAGTGTCATTCCCCGCCTCCATATTAATTTTATCTCCAAAGTAACACTTTCCCCAGTCATGAATTTTGAGGCATACTGCAACTCAAATATAGTGATAACTTTTTTAAAAATCATAGTGTGGTAGGAAAGAACAGATCCATTTATTCCTTGTTTAAAGGATCTAAGGTAATATAAGGTCATCAAATGCCTAAAGAAAATGAAAGATTTAGTTACTAAGGGAAAGGTCACAGAAAAAGAACCTCTATGGAGGAAAACGTTACTTACTCCATGTTTTTGAAAATATCCAGCCTGGACACCTACCAACAGCATGGTTCTTTAATAATTTTTAAGGAAAAAAATGGTGAGCAAGGTCAAGTTTAAGTAGAGTCTATCAGCAAAAGACAACAAGACTCAATTCTCCTTGAAAACAACTCAGCAAGATGTAGCCTTGAAGTCATCATGTATGACCATATCACCATGGTAACCTCCAGCTCGGGCTACTTGATGTCTGCAAAGCAGTAAGAGCATTCCTTTAAAATGAAAAGAATGCATGTAGGTCATACACACACACACAGATATGAGAAAAGAAAAGATTCATTTACAAGCAAGTGCAAGACAAATTTTGTAAGCATTACACATTTGGATGATAAAATTGGGAGTATTTCTGTTATAGCAAGAAGAAGATAACCATAAAACAAAGTTTTACTGGCTAAGTAATCCAGAAAATAATTTTTCCCACCTAAAAATAAGGTGACGAAAATCCCATTTCTCCCCCTCTAGATGTACAAAACACCTTTTTGCAGAAACCATACACATCTATCTCCAGGTATTATTACAGAAGGCATTTCTGAAATATATTTGCACATCAGGAGGGTTGCACCTCACTCAACACTAACAATACATGTATCCATATAAGAAATATGCACAGATAAATTAACTATAATAATAATAATAATAATAATATTATCAGACACTTGTATGTTTACCATTTTGTAGACACCTTATATGCATTCACTTTTTTAATTCTCTCATCAACTCTAAAATATAGGTACTATCATTTTTCCCATTTATACATGAAGAAATTAAGATACAAATAGGTTAAGAAATTTCCCGGAGGAAGCGGCAAGATGGCCACGGGGCAACCCGATCTGTGAAAATCTCTGCAAAGGAGAACTGCAGTGGGTCTCTGACTCTAACCCCAGGGGCTGCAAACCACAACATCGCAGCCTGCTCTTCATATGGAGCTCAGCTGTTGCCACTGCTGGGACATCGCAGCGGACTGGACAGTCACTGCAGCGCAAATGTCACCACCGCTGCCGCCACCGCAGCCCCCCCTGCCGCCGCTGCCATCACCGCCACCACGCCCATAGCACATCGTACCACCAGGGCCAGAGGCGATCCACTTCAGTCTTTCAAGCCCCTTCAGGGAAGATCTACTGGGATCACTGCCACCTCTCCTGCAACCAAGACATCCTGTCTGCCGTAAGTCTCCTGCCATCTGCCCTGAGGCAGTCAGCCATCTTGCCATCTTCAGCCTCTGCCATCCCAGTCCAGCCCCACCCGCTCTGGGGCGAGCAGCTGAGATAGCACCACCTGCTGGTGATTCAAGGTAACAACACCGAAATGGGAGAAACAAGCTTGATAAAGACATAGGCCAGAGTGGTGAACAGGGGGTGATCTGAACTGTCCTTCACAGCAGACCAGGGGCAACTGACCCTAACTGCAAACTAATTTACCATGTTGAAAAGAAAACTAGAAATCAGACCTGAAAGGACATTGGACTTAAACAAAATGTCTCAGAGTGTGCTTCATTGATTCTGTTAGTTTAATGACTTAATTCTATTCCTACTGTATTGTTCCTCTTTTTCTTTTTTCCTCTTCCTTTTCTTCTCTTTTCTTCTCTCTGTAAACCATATCTTCATATAGAGGAACAGCACACTAATAAGGTGGTTGGTTAGCTGGTATGTTAGCATCACTATATGTTTTGTTTTTTTTGTATGAGAGTTGGTTCGTCTGTAGCTGTGGTCTATTGTTTTTATCTGTTTCAGTATATGCCTCTCTCTCTATTTCTTGGCACACCCGTTTGTTTCCCCCCTTTCTCCTCTATCTCTCCACCCCCCTCTTCAACCCACTGTCTGCTCCATTCTCTCACCTCTGCTAACCACATTTTATTTCAGGGAGTAAACCTACAGCCCCACTGCATGGACAGATTCCAAGGCAGTGGGAAGTGGGTTCCAGATTATTCACACACCAGTCAGTGAATACCAGGACCTGCAGATAGATTTTGAATCACAGCTCCCCCCTTAAGTAAATCTCAAAACTGCAAAAAGAACCACCCCCAACCTACAGTGCAACTCCAGAATTGAACAAAGTAAGAGGGCATACATAAAGAACAGGAGATTGAACAAACAGAAGTAAAACCAATCCCTTTAGCCCTGAATAACAGAATTAAAGAAGATGGTGACGTGGAGGGAAGGAAAAAGTAGGGAGGGGGAAAAACCACACAAATGAAGAAAAACCAAAAGAAGAATATAGGTCTCACACAGACCCCTGGGAGATCAGACACTGAGAAAACAGATTCTGGAACACAAAAAATGAAGAGCCCCCAGAATGACTGGTAACATGCAACAAACCCAGACATCAAGACATTAATGGAGAGAATTTTAAAAATTGAAGACAAACAAGAGGAAAATAGGAAGGAGCTGATGTCAGAAATGACAGCAGTAAGAATACTGTGATGGAAATGAATAACAGACTAATAAGCATGGAAAGCAGAATCAGCCAAGCAGAAGAAAGAATCTCAGAGCTCGAAAACCAAAACACAGAACTAACCCAAACTGTCAAAAGCATAGAAAAGAAGCTCAAAAAGACAGAACAAAACCTGCAAGAGATGAATGATCACTTCAAGAGACCAAACCTAAGAGTAATTGGGCTTCCTGAAGCAGAGAGAGAAACAGAAGCCACACTGGAACAAACATTTCATGAAATCATTCAAGAAAACTTCCCTCATCTCATCAGGGATGAAAAAATTCAAACACAAGAGATTCAGAGAACCCCTGCAAGACAACAAATGAGAAGACTAACTCACAGACACATAATAATTTGTCTAAACGAAGTAACTATAAAAGAAAAAATCCTAAAGGCAGCAAGAGAAAAAGTCCAGACTACCTACCAGGGAAAATCGATTAGAATAGCAGCAGATTTATCCACAGAAACCCTTCAGGCTAGGAGAGCCTGAAGCCCTATCTTCAAAGTTCTAAGAGAGAAACAATTTCAACCAAGAATAACCTACCCAGCCAAACTAAGCTTCATTAGTGAGGGAGAATTGAAATCTTTTCCAGATATCCAATCCCTAAGAACCTACGTGGCCACCAGACCACCTCTACAAGAAACACTTGAGAAAGTACTGAACACAGAAGAAAAAGAAAAAAGAACAACAACATTCTTCACAAGAGTACAGGCAAAAGATTAAAAACACACATGAACCAACTCCAAAACCCAAAGAAAGACAACAAACAGGAACAACTCTGTAAGAACCTTATGACAGGGATCAACTCTTGCATTTCAATTATTACCCTAAATGTGAATGGACTAAATGCACCACTGAAAAGACATAGAATGGCAAAATGGATAAAATATCATCAGGCAACAATCTATTGCCTTCAAGAGACTCACCTCACTAGAAAGGACACCCACAGACTCAAAGTAAGAGGATGGGAAACAAACTTTCAGGTGAACAGAATACAAAAGAAAGGAGGAGTAGCGATGTTAATTTCAGATAAAATGCCCTTCGAGCTATTAAAAACCAAAAAGATATAGAAGGCCACTACATAATGATAAAAGGCTCAATCCATCAGCAAGAGATATCTATCCTAAATATATATGCACCCAACATAGGTGCTCCAACTTTCATAAAGCAACTTCAGGAAAACTAAAGAAAGATATTGACTCTAACACC
>NW_007065529.1:0-723 GCF_000164805.1 Carlito syrichta
CAGTCTCAGAGGGCCAGCTGCCTGGGAGTTCTGCTTCCTCTCCGCCTCTGTCACTCAAGAGGCAAAGTCCCCCAGAGCCTGGGTCATGATTAAGGCAGGAGGGGCCTGGAAAGGACTTGGCATGAGAGGTGGTCAGACAGACGGAGACCGCCTTCCCACAGCCCTGGGGTGCCCACCTACAGGCCAGGGTGAGCTTTGGTCCAGCTTCTTAGAACAGGCCGGGCCTTCATCCAAGACTGCAAGGGTGGTCCCTAAACAGGAAGGACATTATGGCAGGCTGAAGCAAAACAGATCTCCCCACAGTAGGCTGGTGGGGGTCCCAGAACCACTGTGCAAGCATGTCTCCGGTTGGCAAGCCCCTCCTCCACGGGACTGGTGAATGCAGTCCTCCAGCGGGCTGATGGGATAGCAGAGAACCAGAGCCATGTAACTGGGGGAACAAAGAGGGGCACGCATGTTGTCCAAATACCTGGATGTAGGTGGACGGTCGATCATGTGACCTATAAGGTCAGCAAGGTTGTTTTATTAGTTTATTTTTTTTTGAGTGGGGATCTCACTCTGTCCCCCAGGCTGAAGTACAGTGGTAGAATCACAACTCACCGTGGCCTCGACCTGCTGGGCTCAGATGATCCTTCTGCCTCAGCCTCCTGAGTAGCTGGAACTACAGGCATGCGCTACCATGGCCCACTAATTTTTTTAAATTTTTATTGTAGGGACGAGGTC
>NW_007065530.1:0-486 GCF_000164805.1 Carlito syrichta
ATTCTATTTTATTCCTCTCCACTCCTTTCCATACCATTCCTTTCCATTCCTCTCTGTTCCATTCCATTGCATTTCATTCCTTTCATTCCATTCCATCCCATTTCATTCCATTCCATTCCTCTCCATTCCATCCCACTGCATTCCATTCCATTCCATTTCTTTGCATTCCTTTCCTTTCTTTTCCTTTCCATTTCTCTGGCTTCCCTTCAATTTCTTTCCACTCCATTACATTCCTTTCCTTCCATTCCTCTCCATTCCATTGATTCTGTTCCATTCCTCTTCATTTCCTCCATTCCATTTCTCTGCATTCCATTTCACTACATTTCATTCCATTCCATTCACTTCTATTCTATTCCTTTCCCTTTAATTTGTCTCCATTCCATTCCCCTTCATTCCATTCTATTCAATTTTATTGCATTCCATTCCTTTCCATTCCATTCCATTCCATTATACTCTATTCCAGGTCGCTTCATTCCAAACCACTGC
>NW_007065531.1:0-487 GCF_000164805.1 Carlito syrichta
CCCCCACATACGGCGGCTGCTGGATGAGGGAATATTGCGGCCTTGTCAGTCTGCCTGGAACACACCCTTGCTGCCAGTGCGAAAGCCTAATCAAGCAACTACCGGCCTGTTCAGGACTTATGGGAAGTAAACCGCCGGGTGACGGACATACACCCCTATACCCTCCTCTCTGCCCTGGCCCCAGGCAAGGTTTGGTACACGGTATTAGATTTAAAAGATGCCTTTTTCAGCTTACCGTTGGCCCCACGGAGTCAGAACATCTTTGCCTTCGAGTGGCTGGACACGGAAAGAGGAATCAGTGGGCAACTCACCAGGACCCGGCTTCCCCAAGGATTCAAAAACTCTCCCACCATCTTCGATGAAGCCTTACATGAAGACCTGGGTGAGTTCCGTAACACACACCCCACCCTAACCCTGTTGCAGTACGTGGATGATATTCTGCTAGCCGCAGAAAATCGGGATGCGTGCTTGCAAGGCACCAGAGATT
>NW_007065532.1:0-348 GCF_000164805.1 Carlito syrichta
AGGCATTAGGCGGGCCTTAGCTGCAGGGATTCCAGCAGCCTTCTTAGGGAGCGCAGGCGGCCACTGCCACCAGGCCCTTCATGAGGGCACAGGTTCTGGATCCGCCAGGGACTACGAGGCTAAGCAGGGTCTCTCGAGTTCGCGCTTTGATGGGAGCCCGCCTTGGGAGGACCGCCCTCCGCCACCTCCTCTCTGGCTTTTGGACTCTCAGTTTGCCACTTCTTTTGGCGCCTCCATGAAAAGGGATACCCGGGACTCCCTCTAGCGGCTCACGGGTGTCCCCAGCATCCGGAGGGCAGGGGCACCGGATCACTGTAACTAGGAGGTGCCCGCGTCAGTGGGTGGGAG
>NW_007065533.1:0-371 GCF_000164805.1 Carlito syrichta
CTCAGATCTTTGTTTCTGTGAGAGGTAACCAGTATTATAGACTCTAGCTCCATCCAGGTTGCTGCAAATTCATGATTTTGTTCTTTTTTATGGCTGCATAGTTTTCCATTGTGTATATGTACCACATTTTTTGAACCCAGTCCTCTTTTGATGGACAGCATGGTTGGTTCCAGGTTCTTGCTATTGTGAACAATGCTGTGATAAACAATTTGTGTGCAGGTATCTTTTTGGTAGAGTTCTTTGAGTTCTTCAGGGTATATTCCCAGTAGGGGGATTGTGGGGTCATATGGGAGGTTGATATTTAGTGCTCTCAGGAATCGCCACACTGCTTTCCACAGAGGTTGCACTAGTTTACACTCCCACCAACAGTG
>NW_007065533.1:391-728 GCF_000164805.1 Carlito syrichta
TGTCATTCTGACTGGAGTTAGATGGTATCTCAATGTGGTTTTGATTTGCATCTCCTTGATGATTAGTGAGGTTGAGCATTTCTTCATGTGTTTGTTGGATGCTCTGATGTCTTCCTTTGTGAAGTGTCTGTTCATATTTTTTGCCCATTTTATAATGGGGTTGTTTGTTTTTTTGTTTTCAGCACGCTTGTGTTCCTTGTAGACCCAAGATGTTAAGCCTTTAAGATGTTAAGACCTGGAGTTAGCAAATACTTTTTCACAGTCTGTAGGCTGTCTTCCTGCTCTCTTGATGATTTCTTTGGCTTTGCAGAAGCTTGTCAGTTTAATGAGGTCCCAC
>NW_007065533.1:1234-1487 GCF_000164805.1 Carlito syrichta
GGACATCTTCACAATGTTGATTCTTCCAACCCATGAGCATGAGATATTTTTCCACTTGTTTGTGTCATCTTTGATTTCTTTGAGCAGAGTTTTGTAGTTTTCACTTTAAAGGTCTTTCATGGCTCTGGATAGGAAGATGCCAAGGTATATCATTTTTTTTGTGGCTACTCGGAATGGAATTATGCTTCTTATTTGGGTTTCTGTTTGTTTATTATTGGTGTAAAGAAATGCGATTGTCTTTTGCACATTTATT
>NW_007065533.1:2101-13539 GCF_000164805.1 Carlito syrichta
TTAATTACATTTATGGTTTTATGAATGTTGAACCAGGCTTGCGTCCCAGGGATGAAGCCTACTTGGTCATAATGGATGATTTTTGAGATGTGTTTTTGGCTCTAGTTTGCTAGGATCTTGTTGAGAATTTTAGCATCTATGTTCATCAAAGATATTGGCCTGTGGTTCTCTTTTTTTGTTGGATCTTTACCTGGTGTGGGTATCAATGTGATGTTAGCTTCATAAAATGATTTGAGGAGGGTTCCATCTTTCTCAGTTGTCTGAAATAGCTTTAGTAGGCTTGGAATCAGTTCCTCCTTAAATGTCTTGTAGAATTCTGCTGGAAAGCCATCTGGTCCAGGGCTTTTTTTTGTAGGTAGTTTTATTATTACATAGTCAATATTCTTGATTGTTATTGGTCTATTTAGGGTCTCAATTTCTTCTTGTTTCAACCTAGGTAGATTGTGTGATGACAGAAAATCCTCCATATCTTTGAGGTTTTCAAGTTTGTTTCCATACAAGTGTACATAGTAGTCTCTGATGATCTTTTGTATTTTTTCAGGGTCAGATGTGACTTCAGCTTTTGTGTTTCTGATTGTGCTTATTTGGGTTTTTTCTCTCTGTTTCTTGGTCAGTCTAGCTAGACAACCATCAATTTTGTTTATCCTTTTGAAGAACCAGCTTTTTGTTTCATTGATTTTTTTGTATTATCTTTTTATCTTCTATTTGGGCTTTTATTTTGGTGATCTCGATTCTTCTGCTGAAATTAGGGTTTTTGTGGTCTTGATTTTCCAGCTTCCTTAGTTGGCTTGTTAGGCTATTAATTTGTGCTTCTTCCATTTTCTTCACGTGTGTTTTTAGGGATATAAATTCCCCTCTTACTACAGCTTTTAAGGCATTGCAGTGATTTTTGGTAAGATGTTTATTCATTTTCATTTCTTTCCAGGTATCTTTTGATCTCTGCTTTGATTTCATCATTGACCCAGGAGTTGTTTAGTATCATGCTGTTTAGTGGCCATGTCATTTGGGGCTTTGGGGGGACCTTGTTGGTGTTAATGTTTATTTTTATTCCACTGTGGTCCGAGAAGGTGCATGGTAGAATTTTGGTCCTTTTAAATTTGCTTATGCTTGATTTATGACCAATTATGTGGTCGATCATGGAATACGTTCCATGCGGTGATGAGCAGAATGTGTATTCTCTGGTCTTTGGATGGAGTGTTCTGTAGGTATCAATTAAGTCCATTTGGTCCAAAGTGACATTGAGGTTCTGGATCTCCTTGCTGATTTTTTTGTCTTGATGATCTGTTGAGGGTTGTGAGTAGGGAATTAAAGTCTCCAGTTATGATGGTGTCAGAGTCAATATCTTTCTTTAGTTTTCCTAGGAGTTGCTTTATAAAATTGGTGCAACTATATTAGGTGCATATATATTTAGGATAGATATTTCTTGTTGATGGAGTGAACCTTTTATCATTATGTAGTGGCTCTCTGTATCTTTTTTAATTTTTGAAAGCTTAATAGTATTTTGTCTGAAATTAGGATCACGACTCCTCCTTTCTTTTGTGTTCCATTCGCCTAAAAATTTGTTTCCCATCCTCTTACTTTGAGTCTGTGCATGTCCTTTCTAGTGAGATGGGTCTCTTGAAGGCTGTATATTGTTGCCTGGTGATATTTTATCCCTTTTGCCATTCTATGTCTTTTCAGTGGTATATTTAGTCCATTCATATTCAGGCTAATTATTGAAATGTGAGAGCTCGTCCATATTACAGAGTTCTTATAGAGTTGTTCTCCCACTTGCTTTATTGTCTTTCCTTCGTTTTTGGGGTTGGGTTATGTGTATTTTATTCTTTTTCCTGTACTCTTGTGAAGAACCTTGCTCTTTTTTTCCTCTGTGTTTAGTACTTTCTTAAGTGTTTCATGTAGAGGTGGTTTGGTGGCAGTGTAAGTTCTTAGGGATTGTATATCTGGGAAAGAATTTAATTCTCCCTTGCTGATGAAGCTTAATCTGGCTGGGTAGGTTATTTTTGGTTGAAATTGTTTATCTTTTAGGACTTTGAAGATAGGGCTCCAAGCTCTCCTAGCCTGCAGGGTTATTGTGGAGATGAGGTCTTGCCAAGTTGTCCAGGTGGGTCTTGAACTCGTGGGCTCAGGGAATCCACTCACCTCAGCCTCCCAAAGGCACAGGATTACAGGCTGACCCACCGATCCGAGCTATGTTGAGAGTTTTAATCATGATGGTATGTTGAGTTGTATGAGATTATCATGAGGGCATGTTGAATTTTATAAATTTATGAGCTGATCATATTGTTTTTGTCCTTCATTGTGTTAATATGATGTATCACATCAATTGATTTTCATATGTTGAAACATACTTGAATCCTTGGTATAAAACCCATTGGACTGTGATGTATTATTCTTTCAATGTGTTATTGGATTTGACTGTCTAACATTTTGTTGAAGATTTTTGCATTTGTCTTCATCATGGATACAAATCTACAGTTTTATTTTGTTACATTATTGTCTTGTTTTGATATCAGTGTAAATTGGACTCAGAATGAATTAGGGAGAATCTTTTTCTTTTCAATTAAAAAAATAGTTTGAGATGAACTGATGCTTGTTTTTGTTTGAATGTTTGTTAAAATTTAGCAGTAAAGCCATACAGTCCTGGACTTTGCTTTATTGGGATAATTTTTATTACTGATTGAATTTTATTATTCTTTATTGGTCTCTTCAAGTTTTCTGTTTCTTTCTTGGTAGGTTGTGTGGGTCAGGTATTTTTTCATTTCCACTAGGTTTTTCAGTTTCTTAGTGTATAGTTGTTCATAATAGTCTCTGACAATCTTCTGTATTTCTATGATCTCTGTTGTAATGCTTCCTTTTTCATTTTGATTTGGTTTGTTTGAATCTTCTTTTTTCTTTTGTGAGTCTAGCTTTCAACTTATGTATTTTGTCCATATTTTCAGTACACCAGCTTTTGATTTTGTAACAATTTACACTGAACTTTTAGTCTCTATATTGGTTGGTTCTATTCTGATCTTTATTATTTCTTTTGGGCTAGTAATTTTGAGTTTGGCTCATTCTTGCTTTTCTAGTTTCTTAGGGTACATTGCTAAATTGTTTATTTAAATTTTCTGTTCTTTTAATATAAGCATTTATTGCTATAATCTTCACTTTAGCAAAGCTTTTGCTACATCACTTAGGTTTTGGTATGTAGTGTTTTTAATTTCATAAATATTTAAAATTTTATTTTATTTTTTTCCCTCTTTTAATTTTTATTTTCAAATTGTGGGGTACAATCCAGGGCTAGGTATGCAAATATTCATTGTGCATGTACCCTTCATGTTGAGGTGTGTCCCCCCCAGGCAGATATCAACTACTGTCAATCCCAGCTCCTCCCCCACCCCCTCACCCTGCAGTTTCCTGCTACTTTCAATTCTTTTCTTATAGCAATATGGTAGTTGTTTAAGGTCCATTTATGAGTGAGAACATGTGGTACTCAGCTCTGTTTCTGTGAGAGATCACTCCGTATTATAAACTCTAATTCCATCCAGATTGCTGGAATTGTTCATGATTTCATTCTTCTTTATGGCTGCATAATATTCCATTGTGATCCAGTCCTCTTTTGATGGGCAACATGGTTGGTTCCATGTTCTTGCTATATGAACAATGCTGCAATAAACATTTGTGTGCAGGAGTGACCTGAGTTCTTCTGAGTATATTCCCAGTAGGGGGATTGCGGGGTCATATGGAAGGTCGATTTTTAGAACTTTTAGGAATCGCAACACTGATTTCCACAGAGACTGTGCTAATTTACACTCCTACTAACAATGTAGAGGTGTTCCTTTTTCACCACATCTTCTCCAGCATCTGTTATTTTTTGTTATTGATGATGGCCATTCTGACTGGAGTTAGGTGGTGTCTCAGTGTAGTTTTTTTTTTTTTGAGTTGAAGTCTCACTCTGTCACCCAGACTGGAGTGTAGTGCCCATTCCCGGTCACTGCAGCCTCAACCTGCTGGGTTCCGGTGATCGTTCCACCTCAGCCTTCCAAGTAGCTGGAACTACTGGTGCGTGATACCATGCCTGGCTAATTTTTGATTTATTGTAGAGATGAGGTCTCACCAAGTTGCCCAGGCAGGTCTTGAACCCATGGGCTCAGGCACCCAGTGTAGTTTTAATTTGCATCTCCTTGATGATTAGTGAGGCTGAACATTTTTTTATGTATCTGCTAGCTGCTTGTATGTTTTCTTTTGAGAAGTGTCTATTTATATCTTTTCCTCATTTTTTTTTTTTTTTTGAGTTGGAGTCTCACTCTGTGGCCAGACTGGAGTGCAGTGGCTGCTCCCGGCCACCGCAGCCTCGACCTGCTGGGCTCCGGCGATCCTTCTGTCTCAGCCTTCCAAGTAGCTGGAATTACAGGCATGTGCTACCACGCCCGGCTGATTTTTTGATTTATTGTAGAGATGAGGCCTTGCTGCCCAGGCGGGTCTCGAACCCGCAGGCTCAGGCAATTCCCTCACCTCAGCCTCCCAAAGGCGTGGGATTATAGGCTGAGCCACCGAGCCCGGCTCCTCATTTTTTTTTTTTTTATCACAGGCTTTTATTTCTTTCTTAAAAATAATTTTAAAAAATGGATAGGGCTATCTAGTGAAACACTATCTGTTTTTAAACACTTTTATATGCTATATTACTCTTCAGTTCCTGACAATAAGGCTAACAGTTAGGAGTAAGTTTGATTTGATTTAGTTTAGTTATATGTGAAACATTTATTTTGTGTGTCTTTTGCCCATTTTGTAATGGGGCTGTTTGTTTTATTCTTTTCAGAAAATTTGGGTTCCTTATAGATCCTTGATGTTAGTCCTTTGTTAGACATGGAGTTGGCAAGTGTTTTTTCCCAGTCTGTGGGCTGTCTCCCTGCTGTCTTGATGGCTTCTTTGGTTTTACAGAAACTTGTCAGTTTAATGAGGTTCCACTTATCTATCTTATCTCTTATGGCCTGGGCACTTCGGGTTTTGATCAGGAATTGGTTGCCAGTTCGAACTTTCATAAGAGTGTGTCCTGCATTTTCTAAGGTTCTTAGAGTTAAAGGTTTTACATTTAGGTCTAAATGTGATCCATTTAGAGTTAATTTTTGTGTATGGGGATAGGTAGGGGTCCTGTTTCAATCTTCTACATGTGGTCAGCCATTTTTCCCAGCACCGTTTACTGAATAGGTTCTCCTATCCCCAGTAGCAGGTGTTGAAGACTTTGTCGAAGATGAGTTGGTTGAGAAACTGATTAAATTTCTTTTAAAATTTCTTCCTTCACTCAATGGACATTTGGTAGTATGTTTAATTTCTATGTTTTTGTATGGTTACCAAAATTCTTGGTTTTGATTTCTAGTGTTATTTCTGTAGCATTGAGATGATATTTGATATGATTTTGATTTTTAAAAAAGTTTGTTAGACTTGTTTTGTGACCTAACATCTGGTCTGTCTTGAAGACCATGTACTGTTGACAAGAAGATATATTCTGTAGTTGTTGAATGAAATGTTCTGTCAATGTCTGTTAGGTGCATTTGGTTTAAAGGGCAGTTAAACCCAATGTTTCTTTGTTAATATTTTTCTCTATATTGTTTATCAAATGCTAAGAGTGGGTGCAAAAGTTCACAAATATTATTGTATTGGACTCTATCTCTCCTTTACATAAAATAATATTTAACGTATATCTGAGTTCTGCAGTGTTCGATGAATATATATTTAGAATTGCATATCCTCTTGCTGAGTTGATCCTTTATCATTATATAATGACCTTCTTTGTCTCCTTTTGTAATTATTGAGTTAAAGTCAGTTTTATCTGGCACAAGTATAGCCTTTCTTCTTACTTTTGGTTTCTGTTTGCCTGGAATATGTTTTTCCATCCTTTTATGTTCACTCTATATTTGTTTTTATAGATTACATGGATATCTTGTAGACAAAATATAGTTGACAATATTTAAAATTTATTCATCCAGTCTATAGCTTATTAGTGGAAAGTTTAATATGTTCACATTCAAGCTTATTGCTGGTATGTGAGGGCTTGTTCCTGTCATTCTATTAATTGATTTCTAGTAAATTTTTATATTTATTTATTTATTTACTTATTTATTGAGTTAAAGTCTCTAACACCCAGGTTGGAGTGCAGTGGCACGCTCATGGCCACCACAGTCTTTGCTGGAACTATAGGTGCAGACCACCACACCCGACTATCTAATAAATTTTTAATATTCTTTGTTCCTTGCTTGCTTCCTTGTTGTCTATCATTGTGGTTTGTTAATTTTGATAGGAGTAACATTTGAATCTTTTCTCTTTCTTATTTGTGTGCACCAGTGGGTTTTATACTTCCGTGTGTTTTCATGATAGTAGATTATATCCATTAACTTTCAAGTTTAGAAATCCCTTGTATGGCTTTTCTAGTGCTAATCAAGTCCCTTCATTTATGAAGTTTAATTTTGCTGCATATTATGTTCTTGGTTGGCAGTTTTTTCTTTCAGCACTTGGACTATATCATCCCATTCTCCTGGCTGGTAAGACTTCTTCTGAGATATCTTCTGTTTGTCTGATGAGTGTTCCCTTATAAGGAATAAGAACTCTCTCTTTGTCTCTGACTTTTGACAGTTTGTCTACAATGTGTCACAGAGGGATATTTTTGTGGTTATATCTAGTTATCTCTGAACTTTTATATCTGGATGTCTAAATCTTCTAGACTTGCAAAGTTTTCACCTATTTTGTCAAATAGGTTTCTATTCCTATTATTCTCTCTTAATCTTCTGGGACAAAGAATTTTTAGATATTTGATAGCTTTACAGTGTCTCATAATTCATTTAAGCTTCATTCATTCCTTTTTCTTTATTTTTTCTGCTGTGTGATTTTAAAAGACTTGTTCTGAATTTCTGAAATTCTTTCTTTTTCTTTATTTAGTCTATTTTTGAACCTCTGTAATAATGTATTCTTAAATTTCAGTAAATGAATTATTCCATTCCAGGGTGTCTATTTTTTAAATGATATCTATCTCTTTGACAGTTTTCTTACCTACAATCTGAATTGTATTTGAAGTTTCTTTTTTTACTTTTTGTGTGTGTTCTCACTGGACTTTTAACATTTTTTTGGGTATCTCATAAGTTTCTTTTTGATTGAAATCTGTTGCTGGAAAGTTATTGTGTTTCTTAGGAGATGTCATATTTTTGCTTCTTCATGTTTCTTGTGTTTTTATGTGGATATCTGTGAATGTGGTGTAATAGTAATTTCTTCCAGTTTTTTAGATTTCCTTTTATAGAGAAGGACTCTGATAATATATCAGAGTGTTGGATGGGCAAGACACTTTGGCTTTGACTTTTGGCTGCATGTAGTAGTGCAGTCTTGTATGATTTCCTTCACTGTAAACAATGTTAATGATGTCTGTGATTTCCTCAGTGACATAAAGAATAGTTGTGATGAGGTTGTGGTGAAATTTTGGGGGATAGGGACACCATTTTGGCCAATCTTCAGGTTCCAGTGTTGGCAGCTAAAGCCTGAGCATACCTATCCTTAGGGTCCAGAGCAGCATACACTGACACAAGTGTTAGATGCTCCAGTTTAGCTCATTTATTGGCCTCCTGGTAGTTTTCTCAGTTGATGTTAGGGGCAGCAGTATGTCATTTGGGTTGGGCAGGTTCTCAGGCCTTTGGACGGCAGGCATGGCAAGGATAATGGTAGTAGTAATGGTGGGACTATTTTGTGGCTTCCAGGTTGGCAGTACTGCTGTTAGTAGTGACTGTGATAGACTGCATAGGCCAGTTCTCAAGCCCAAGGGTGGTGCATGAAGCTAGATGCCTGCTGAGGAGATAGTGGCAGGTTGGGTGGGCTCCTACACAGGCTTCTCACAGACAGATCCCTGGATTTTTAGATGAAGCACTCAGGAACTGAAAGGTGGATGGAGTCAGGCCAAGCAGGTCTGTGCTGGTTGTGCATATGGGCAGTGGCTTCGGTGGGAAGGGACAGAGTTATCTTTAGTTCCTTGGTGAATGCTCAGGCAGCAGTGGCAGTGGGTGATGGGTGAATGCTCTCAGGGCACATAAAAGTGTGGTGCAGCACCACTGCTGTGGACAGCGAAGTCACTGCACTGTTTCTAATTCTTTGACCCTGATGAACAAATACACAGTGACTCGACGGTTGGAGGTGGCAAGATTTCTCTCAATGGTCATGCTTTGGACTTGTGGCAGCAGCTAGCACTGGTGGTGGATGATTTTGGAATGCTGATATAGCTTCAGGAATGTGGAGGTGCAAGTGTTGCTGGGTTCTAGGGAAGAATGAAACATGGTGGGGTCTGGGCTCTCAAAATGGTGCCATTCCATAGCTGCTTAGGTCTTGGGGCTGTGTGGGACCTAGTGTTACATCCCTCTATGAAACAATGCCTTCACACAATTTCCAGGCATCTTCCTCTGTTAGTTTCAAGACCTACAAGGGTCAAGAAACTGTCCCATGGCTAGGTCTACAAAAGTGTATGGTGGAAACATGACCCACCAGGGATATCTCTCTTAACCCTTTCCCTTCAATGGAGAGCCACTCTGAGCTCCCAGCCAATCTCAGTTGAGCAGGCGGCCTCACTTTTCTTTCTTGGTATGTGTTTCCTGTCACTTCTCTGTTTAATTAGTGTTCTCTCTTAAATGCCTTAGATGATCTATTTGAAGCATGATTATCTACTTCTTCTTTGTGGAGGAAGTGAGTATCAGTGTCTTTAGTTAACCATCTTCTAGATTTTTTTCACTAGGAATTAATTTTGTTTGTTCTAGGACATCACTTAAATGGAAATTATGGACTACTTTTTTTTGTATCTGTCTTTTTTTCATTATAATATATATGACATTCATGCCTGTTTCTATTTGTGCCAGTATTTTATTCCTTTTTATTGTTGAGTAGTATTACATAGTATAAAAGTAAACTATTTATCCATTTTACTGGATGCATATTATTATTGCACATTTGACTTGTTTCCAGTTTGGATTTTGTAAATGTATCTGTTATGTACATACACACATAGGACATTTTGTGGACATATAACTTTATCTCTATTTGGTAAAATTTGGTGGTATTGGTTCACAAGGTAGATGTAATGGGGGAGCCAGAAAAACAGGAATTATTTTTTGGAATTATCACCTGATCTTTTCCTGAGTGATTTTTTTGTTTGTTTCCTTGTATGAAAAAAAGTCCTTAAAGGCAACGTTTTGCTGATGTGGAACAGGTGAAACAAAAATGGTAGAAGCATTAAAGGCATTAAAATCATTGAGTTAAAAAACTGCTTTGAGCAGTGGAAAAAGTGTCTCGATAGGTGTGTTGCATCAAACAAAGAGTACTTTGAAGGTTATTGCAGTTTAAACCTGTAAGAATAAATTCACATTTTAAAGTAAATAAATTCCATTTTTTGGGTCACCCTAATATATATATATATATATATTTTTTTTTTTTTTTTTTTTTTTTTTTGCGTTGGAGTCTCACTCTGTCGCCCAGACTGGAGTGCAGTGGCCTCTCCTGGCCACCGCAGCATCGACCTGCTGGGCTCCGGTGATCTTTCTGCCTCAGCCTTCCAAGTAGCTGGAACTACAGGCGCACACTACCATACCTGGCTAATTTTCAATTTATTGTAGAGATGAGGTCTCACCAAGTTGCCCAGGTGGGTCTCGAACCTGCAGGCTCAGGCAATCCACTCACCTCAGCCTCCCAATGGTGTGGGATTACAGGGTGAGCCACCGAGCCCGGCAATATTTTTAACTTTTTAAAACTTACATTAGATCTAAGCAGTAGACACATTTCCAAGGCTATGAAAAATTACATTGAATATAAATTAATGGACTAAATACTCATCTTAAATAAACTAAATATTCCAAATAAAAGTTGCTGTTTCCATAGAGGTTGTACTAATTTACACACCAATGAACAATGTAGAGGTGTTTCCTTTCTCCCACATCCTCTCCAGCATTTGTTGTTTTTTTGTTATTCATGATGGCCATCCTAACTGGGGTTAGGTGGCATCTTAATGTGGTTTTAATTTGCATTTCTTAACAGTGTGACAATTCCTAAAAGATCTAAATATCAACCTTCCATGTGATCCAGCAATCCTTTTTCTGGGAATAAGCCAGAGGAACTCAAATCACTCTATGAAAAAGATACCTGCACACACGTTTATCGCTGCATTATTCACAAGAGCAAAAACATGAAACCCACTGTGCTGCTCATCAAAAGTGTGTTGGGTAAAAAAATGTGGTACATATATATATGATGGAATATTATGCAGCCATAAAAAAGGACAAAATTATGGACTTTGCAGCTACTTGGATAGATTTAGAATCTATAATAGTAATTTATCAGAGAAATGAAGAACTGAAAACCACATATCCTCACTCATAAGTGGACCCTGAACACTTATCATAATCCTCTAAGAAAGAGATTGGCAGTAGTGGGACACTGCCAGGGTGGGGGGTGATGCACAATACCAATAAGGCTACCTGACCCCAAACCAGATGAAGTGGGGACCAAAGGGCGTCCAAAACTTTACCTGTGTGATGACCACTTGTATACCCAGTCCTGAATTGTACCAAATATCTTTTAAAAAAGTTGCAGTTTTAAGATAGCTTTAAATATATTGTCCTGCCTATATGTACCCTATAGGAGGTAGATTTTAAAATAATAACATAAGTAGTTAAAAATAGTAAGATGTAGTAAATTATCAATTTTACAGGCTTCATGCATTTTTTATTAAAATTACAGAAAATTATTTTTTAGACATAGAAAAATTTGTTCTATTGTCTCAGACCTAGAAATGACAACACAGAAATTCATATGGAAACATAAATGACCATGAATGGATAAACCATTCCTCAGCTGTTGGGAGCCAACATCTATAGCTACATGGCTGAGGCCTGTAAAGGCCCATCTGGAAGATCGCCTCTGACATAGGATATCAGTTATACCTATGATATTGGCATGTGATTAGTGACCAGTGAGCATATATGGCAGTAAAACTTATAAGTAAATCTCAATACACCTGATGGAAAGTACATAGCAGAATTATTTTTCTCTGTCTTTCTAAGTTTTACTTCTTTCTAGATATTTTTTAACTTCTATTTCCTGGTAGACTGGGTAGTCAGCTCTTGTTCCCGAAAGCTGTTTCCCCTAGGGCTAAGATTAGAAACCAAATTACCATGATAGTTTTGTTGCCCTGCCCCTAGCCAGGCAGAACGTTTTCTTTTGTTTCGTTAATTACCGAAACTCTGTCTGCTTCAGCCCATGGCCGCCATCTTGGCAACCCTGCATTTCCTTGTTCAAGAGTGTGACAGCTACTATTTGATTTTTAGAGTAGACTTGTTAGGATAAAATATATACATATACACTCATAGCTGTGTAAATCTATGCTTGCTGTTTTGTTTCCTTTTGCTACATTATTCAAGTGTAATAGTTACTATACGATTTAT
>NW_007065534.1:0-572 GCF_000164805.1 Carlito syrichta
GAGAACTACAGGCCAATATCTTTGATGAACATAGATGCCAAAATTCTCAACAAGATCCTGCGAACCGGATTCAACAACACATCTCAAAAATCATCCATCATGACCAAGTAGGCTTCATCTCTGGGATGCAAGACTGATTCAACATTCGTAAAACCATAAATATAATTTAAAATACAATGGATGTCAAAACAAAAACCACATGATTATATCATTAGATGCGGAAATAGCTTTTGATAAAATCCAGCACCCTTTCTTGATAAAAAACCCTCAAATAGCTAGGCATATGGGGAACATACCTCAAAATACTAAAAGCCATCTACGAGAAACCCACAACCAGCATACTCCTAAATGGACAAAAATTGGAACCATTTCCCCTAAAAACTGTAACAAGACAAGGATGTGCACTCTCACCCCTCCTGTTCAATATAGTGTTGGAATCCTGGCTAGAGCAATCAGAGAAGAGAAGGCAATCAGGGGTATCCAAATAGGAAAAGAGGAAGTCAAGTTATCTTTCTTGCAGATGACATGATTGTGTACCTTGAAAACCCAAGAGAATCTGTCAAAAACCTCCT
>NW_007065535.1:0-858 GCF_000164805.1 Carlito syrichta
CCCCTCCCCCCGCCACAGCTGCTGCTGCCACCACAGCTGCAGCCTCTGTGACAGCCGTAGCACATCACACCACCCGGCCCAAGGCAATCCACATCAAACCCCTTCATGGAAGACATGCTGGGATCGCTGCCACCTCTCCTGCGACCGAGACTGTCCTGCCCACCGCTGTAAGGCTCCTGTTGCCTGCTCAGAGGCAGGCAGCCATCTTGTTCCTGTCCGGCCCCACCCTCTCTGGGGCGAGCCGCTGAGATAGCACCACCTGCTGGCGATTCAAGGTAACAACACCGAAACGGGAGAAACAAGCTTGATAAAGACATAGACCAGAGAGCTGAACGGAGGGTAATCTGAACTGTCCTTCACAGCAGACCAGGGGTGACTGACCCTAACTGCAAACTAATTTACCAGCTTGAAAAGAAAACTAGAAATCAGACCTGAAAGGACATTGGACTTAAACAAAATGTCTCAGAGTGTGCTTCATTGATTCTATTAGTTTAATGACTTAATTCTATCCTACTACATTGTTTCCTTTTTCCTTTTTTTCCTTTTCCTTTTCTTCTCTTTTCTTCTCTTTGTAAACCATATCTTTGTATAGAGGGACAGCACACTAACAAGGTGGTTGGTTAGCTTGTATGTTAGTATTGCTATATGTTTTCTTTTTCTTTTTTATTTTTTGTATGAGAGTTAGTTCATCTGTAGCTGTGGTCTATTGTTTTTACCCATATCCTCTCTCTCTATTTGTTGGCACACTCGTTTGTTTCCCCCCTTACTCCTCTATCTCTCCACCCCCCTCTTCAACCCACTATCTGCTCCAATCTCTCCCCTCTGCTAACCATATTTTATTTCAGGGAGTAAACCTAC
>NW_007065535.1:2767-14590 GCF_000164805.1 Carlito syrichta
CACCACTGAAAAGACATAGAATGGCAAAATGGATAAAATATCATCAGGCAACAATCTATTGCCTTCAAGAGACTCACCTCACTAGAAAGGACACCCACAGACTCAAAGTAAGAGGATGGGAAACAAACTTTCAGGTGAACGGAATACAAAAGAAAAGAGGAGTAGCGATCTTAATTTCAGATAAAATACCCTTCAAGCTATTAAAAATCAAAAAAGATACAGAAGGCCACTACATAATGATAAAAGGCTCAATCCATCAACAAGAAATATCTATCCTAAACATATATGCACCCAATATAGGTGCACCAACTTTCATAAAGCAACTCTTGGAAAACTAAAGAAAGATATCAACTCTAACACTATCATAACTGGGGACTTTAATACCCCACCCACAACCCTAGACAGATCATCAGGACAAAAAATCAGCAAGGAGATCCGGAACCTCAATGTGACTTTGGACCAAATGCACTTAATTGATACCTACAGAACACTCCATCCAAAGACCACAGAATACACATTCTACTCATCACCACATGGAACATATTCTAAGATCAACCACATACTCGGCCATAAATCAAGCATAAGCAAATTTAAAAGGACCGAAATTCTACCAAACACCTTCTCGGACCACAGTGGAATAAAAATAAACATTGACACCAACAAAGTCCCCCCAAAACCCACAGAGACATGGACACTAAACAGCATGATGCTAAACAACTCCTGGGTCAATGACAAAACCAAAACAGGGATCAAAAGATACCTGGAAACAAATGAAAATGAAGAAACATCTTACCAAAATCTCTGGGATGCCCTGAAAGCTGTAGTAAGAGGGGAATTTATATCCCTACAAACACACATGAAGAAAATGGAAGGAACAGAAATTCACAACCTAACAAGCCACCGAAAGAAGGTGGAAAAGCAAGACCACAAAAACCCTAATTTCAGCAGAAGAATCCAGATCACCAAAATCAAAGCCCAAATCTAGGACATAGAAGACAAAAAGATAATACAAAAAATCAATGAAACAAAAAGCTGGTTCTTCGAAAGGATAAACAAGATCGATGGTCCCCTAGCTAGACTGACCAAGAAAAAACGAGGAAAAAAAACCAAATAAGCACAATCAGAAACACAAAAGATGAAGTCACATCTGACTCTGAAGAAATACAAAAGATCATTAGAGACTACTACGTACACTTGTATGGAAACAAACTTGAAAACCTTAAGGAAATGGAGGACTTTCTGACATCATACAACCTACCTAGGTTAGAACAAGAAGAAATTGAGACCCTAAATAGACCAATAACAATCAAGGAAATCGACTACGTAATAAGAAAACTTCCTACAAAAAAAGCCCTGGTCCAGATGGCTTTCCAGCAGAATTCTACAAGACATTCAAGGAGGAGCTGATACCAATCCTACTGAAGGTATTCCAGGTGTTTGAAAAAGATGGAACTCTCCCCAAATCATTTTACAAAGCCAACATCACATTGATACCCAAGCCAGGTAAAGATCCAACAAAGAAACAGAACTACAGGCCAATATCTTTGATGAACATAGATGCTAAAATTCTCAACAAGATCCTAGCAAACCGGATTCAGCAATACATCTCAAAAATCATCCACCGTGACCAAGTAGGCTTCATTCCTGGGATGCGAGGCTGGTTCAACATTCGTAAAACCATAAATGCAATTAAATACATCAACAGATGTCAAAACAAAAACTACATGATCATATCATTAGATGCAGAAAAAGCTTTGGATAAAATCCAGCACCCCTTTTTGATAAAAACCCTTGAACATCTAGGCATACGGGGAACATACCTCAAAATAGTAAAAGCCATCTATGAGAAACCCACAGCCAGCATACTCCTAAATGGACAAAAATTGGAACCAATTCCCCTGAAAACTGGAACTAGACAAGGATGCCCACTCTCACCCCTCCTGTTCAACATAGTATTGGAAGTCCTGGCTAGAGCAATCAGAGAAGAGGAGGCAATAAGAGGTATTCAAATAGGAAAAGAGGAAGTCAAGTTATCTCTCTATGCAGATGATATGATTGTGTACCTTGAAAACCCAAGAGAATCTGTCAAAAGCCTCCTTACATTGATAAAGGCCTTTGGCAAAGTCTCAGGACACAAAATAAATGTACAAAAGACAATCACATTTCTCTACACCAACAATAAACAAACAGAAACCCAAATAAAAAACACAATTCCATTCACAATAGCCACAAAAAAAATGAAATACCTTGGCATCTTCCTAACCAGAGACGTGAAAGACCTTTACAATGAAAATTACAAAACACTGCTCAAAGAAATCAAAGCTGACACGAACAAGTGGAAAAATATCCCATGCTCATGGATCGGAAGAATCAACATTGTGAAAATGTCCATCTTACCTAAGGCAATCTACAAATTCAATGCAATACCCATTAAATTACCAACAACATTCTTCTCAGACCTAGAAAAAACAACACAGGAATTCATATGGAAACACAAACGTCCAAGAATAGCCAGAACAATCCTCAGCAAAAAAAAACAAAGCAGGTGGTATCACAATACCAGACTTCAAACTTTACTATAAAGCTACAATCATCAAAACAGCTTGGTATTGGTACAGGAACAGGCATATAGATCAATGGAACAGAATTGAGATTCCAGAAGCAAAACCTCAATTTCTCAACCAACTCATCTTCAACAAAGCCCCCACCACCTACCACTGGGGAGAGGAGAACCTATTCAGTAAATGGTGCTGGGAAAACTGGCTGACCACATGCAGAAGATTGAAACAGGACCCCTATCTATCCCCATGCACAAAGGTTAACTCCAAATGGATCAGAGACCTAAATGTAAAACCTGAAACCATAAAAACCTTAGAAAAGGAAGGAAATACCCTCATGGAAACCGGAACTGGCATCCCATTCCTGTACAAATCCTGAAACCCACAGGTCATAAGAGAGAACATAGACAAGTGGGACCTAATCAAACTGACAAGCTTCTGCAAAGCCAAAGAAACCATCAAGAGAGCAGAGAGACAGCCTACAGACTTGGAAAAAGTATTTGTCAACTCTAGGTCTGACAAAGGCTTAACATCCTGGATCTACAAGGAACTGAAACGTACTGAAAAGAAGAAGACAAACAACCCCATTATAAAATAGGCAAAAGTTATGAACAGACACTTCACAAAAGAAGACATCAGAGCAGCCAGCAAACACATGAAGAAATGCTCAACCTCATTAATCATCAGGGAGATGCAAATCAAAACCACACTGAGATACCACCTAACTCCAGTCAGAATGGCAATCATCAACAATTCAAAAAATAACAGCTGCTGGAGAGGGTGTGGTGAAAAGGGAACACTTCTACACTGTTGGTGGGAGTGTAAACTAGTGCAACCTCTGTGGAAAGCAGTGCGGCGATTCCTAAAAGCTCTAAAAATCGACCTTCCATATGACCCCGCAATCCCCCTACTGGGAATATACCCTGAAGAACTCAAATCACTCTATAAAAAAGATAGCTGCACATGTATGTTTATCGCAGCGTTGTTCACAATAGCAAGAACCTGGAAACAACCATGCTGCCCATCAAAAGAGGACTGGATTAAAAAATGTGGTACATATACACGATGGAATACTATGCAGCCATAAAAAAGAACAAAATCATGAACTTCGCAGCAACCTGGATGGAACTAGAGACTATAATACTGAGCGACCTCTCACAGAAACAAAGATCCGAGTATCACATGTTCTCACTCATATAATGGACCTTGAACATCCAATGTAATACTGTAAGAAAATGACTGACGGTCCTAGGAAACTATGGGGGGAGAGGGGGATGGGATTAACAGTAGCAAATATCTGTCTGGGGTTGGGAAAACACCTCTTATCAACAGGGTGCCTGAATGAAACATAATTGTACACCTAACCCTTAACTGTACCCCACAAAACCATAATAAAAAATATTGATTAATAAAAAAAATAATAATAGTAATCCATACCTTCTAGTAGTCACGAATGGGAGTCTCGTCATCTTTCCTCTCCCCAGCCCCTGGAAACCACTAACCTACTCCATATCTTCATGTATTTATCTATTCTGAACATTTCATATAAATAGAATCATACAATATATTACTTTTTGTGACTGATGTCTGTCAATGAGCTTAATGTTTTCAAGCTCATTGATTCATGTCATAGCACGTGTTAGTACTTCATTCCTTGTTATGGCTCAATATTATTCCCTTGCGTGGATGTACCATGTTTTGTTTATCCATTCATTGGTTGCTGGACATTTGAGATGTTTCCACTCTTTTTGGCTGTTATGAATGCTGCAAATGTTGGTGTACAAGTTTTAGTGTGGACATATTTTATTTCCTTTGAGTATGTACTTAGGAATATAATTGCTGGGTTACATAGTGTCTCTGTGTTGAACATTTGGAGGAACCTCCAAACTATTTTTGAAAGTGGCTGCACCATTTTACATTACCACCAGCAAAGTATATGGGTTCTGATTTCTATCTATTTTTTTGATTATACCATCCAGGTGGATGTGAAATAGTATCTTATTATAGTTTTGATGTGTAGTTCCCAAATAAGGAGCGTCTTGTCATGTGGTTATTGATCATTAATATTTCTCCTTTGGGCAAATGTCTATTCAGAACTTTTGCCCGTTTTAAATTAGGTTATCTATCTTTATAATGTAGATTTATAAGAGTTCTTCATATATTCTGGATGCAAGCTCCTTATTAGATCTATGACTCGCAAATATTTCTCAAATTCTGTGGATTGCCTATTCACTTTCTTGACAGTATTGTTGACAGCACTAAATTTTTAATTTGGATGAAATTGAGTGTATTTTTTCTTTTGTTGCTTGTGCCTTAGCATCATCTATGGGAAGGTTTTTGCCCAAGACAATGTTTGAAAAACTTACTCCCATGTGTTCTTCTAAGAGTGTTGTAATTTTAGCTCATACATTTGGGTTGATAATCCTTTTTGTGTCTGGTGTAAAGAAAAGGGTCTACCTTTATTGCTGTATGCTTTCCCAACACTGTTGAAGAGAATATTCTTTTTTTATTGAATTGTCCCAGCACCTCTGTTGAAAATCAACTGATCATAAATGTAAGGATTAATTTCTGGGCTCCCAATTCTATTCTATTCATCTATATGTCAATCTTTATGCAATACCACATTAACTTCACTACTACAGATTTGTAATAAGTTTGAAATTGAGAAGTATGAGTCTTTCAACTTTGTTCTTTTTAAACATCAGTTTGACTATTCTGTGTCCTCTAAATTTTTGTAGACATTTTGAAATCAGTTTGTCAACTTCTGTAAAAATAGGTCAGCTTAGATTTTGGTATGGATTGCAACGAGTCTATCAACTCAATAAACTGAAGATTATTGTCATCTTAACAATATTACGTTTCCTGTCTACTAAAATGTAGAATGTCTATCCATTTATTTAGATTCTTTAAATTCTTTTTATAATGTTTTGCATTTTTCAGTATAAAAGGCATGCACATTTTTTGTTCAGTTTATTGTCAAGTGTCTGATTCTTTTTTTTTTTTTTTTTTTTTGAGTTGAAGTCTCACTCTGTCACCCAGACTGGAGTGCAGTGGCTGCTCCCAACCACCACAGTCTCGACCTGCTGGGCTCAGGCAATCCTTCCGCCTCAGCCTTCCAAGTAGCTGGAACTACAGGCACACGCTACCACACCCAGCTAATTTTTGATTTATTGTAGAGATGAGGTCTCACCAAGTTGCCCAGGCAGGTCTCGAACCTGCGGGCTCAGGCAGTCCACTCACCTCAGCCTCCCAGGAAGCAGGATTACAGGCTGTGCCACCAAGCCTGGCTAGGTGTTTGATTCTTTCTGGTGCTGTTTATTACATATGGAATTATTGCTTAATTCCATTTTTGAATGTTTATTACAACTGTATAGAAATAGAATTTATTTTATCATATTTATTTTTTATCATGTAACCTTACTGAACCATGTGTTAATTCTAATAGATTTTCAATGGTCTGTTTGTTTTGGAAATACAATCTCATGCTACTGCCCTGGCTGCAATGCAGTTGTTCAATCTTGCCTCATTGTAACCTTGATATCTCAAGTAACTGACATGAGACACTGCATCTGGTTGTGTTAATTTTTATAATTTTCTATGCACAAGATAATGTTATCTGTGAAGTTTTCTTTCTTCTTTTTCTGATATGAATGCCTTTTATGACTTTATCTTGCCTGATTGCCCTGCTAGAACTTCAGGTACAGTGTTGAACAGAAACTGCAAGAGCAGACATCCTACTTGTAACTAATGGTAAGGAAGGGTATTCAGACTTTTGCTACTGTATGATGTTAGTTATGGGTTTCCCAGGTGCCCATATTCAGTTTTAAGAAGTTCCCTTCTATTTCTAGTATTTTAAGTGTTCTTATTGTGAATGAATATCAGGTTTTGTCAAATGCTTTTCTGCATCTTTTAAGATAGATGTGGTTGTGGTTTTTTCCTACCATATCAATATGGTAGGGTGCATTACACTGACTAATTTTTAGATGGTAAATCAACTGTGCATTCCTGGGATAAATTCTACTTGGTCATGGGTATAATACTTCTCCTACTTGTTGAATTTGGCCTGTTAGTATTTGTGTTGAGGATTTTTGGTCTATACTGATCATGGATATTATTTGTAGTTTTCTTCTCATGTCTTTGTCTGGTTTTGGTATCAGAGTAATAATACAAGACTAATAGAATGAGCTTAGAAGTGTTCTCTCCTTTTTGACTTTTTATTGTTTGTGGAATGCTGGCATTAATTCTTTCTTAAACATTAGGTAGAATTCAACAGTGAAGCTCTCTGAGCCTGGGCTTTTCTTTGTCAAAAATTTCAAAATGGAGTAGCTTCATATTTTTACTTATAATAGTTTTATTTAGATTTTCTATTATTTCTTCAGTCACTTTTGGTATTTTTATTCTTTTACAAATATGTTCATTTCATGTAGATTCTAAAATTTTGCCTACACTTTTACACTTGTACATAAATAGTCCCTTGTAATCCTTTCTGTTTCTGTAAAGTTGGTAGTAATGTCTCTTCTCTTCTTTCATTCCTGATATTAGGAGTTTGAGTCCCCTGGTTCATTCCTTGTTTCATCCCTAGTCATTCTAGCTTATGGTTTTCCATTTTTCAAAAAAATTTTTCACAGATCCAACTTCTGGTTTTGTTGAGTTCACCAATGTTTTTCTATTCTCTATTTCATTCAAACTCCAGTTTATTATTATTATTGCTGTTGTTGTTTTTGAGTTAGAGTTTCACTCCGTCACCCAGACTGGAGTGCAGTGGCCGCTCCCGCCCACCACAGCCTCGACCCACTGGGCTCTGGCGATCCTTCCACCTCAGCCTTCCGAGTAGCGGGGATTACAGGCACGCACTACCATGCCCGGCTGATTTTTTTGATTTATTGTAGAGATGAGGTCTCGCCAAGTTGCCCAGGTGGGTCTCGAACCTGCGGACTCAGGCCATCCACTCACCTCAGCCTCCCAAAGTATGGGACTACAGGCTGAGCCACCGACCCTGGTTTTTATTATTTTCTTAAGACTTGATCTTTTAGTTTCTTAAAGTGAAATATTATGTTATTGATTTGAGCCACTTTTTCTTTATTTCATTTTCTTTCTAACATACTGGTATTTACAACAATACATTTCCCTCTAAGTACTGATTTAGCTGCTTCACATAAGTTATGATATATTGCATTATTATTTTCATTCATCTGAAAGTATTTTCTCGTCTTCCTTGGGCTTTTCTCTTTGATCAAATGGTTTCTTTAAAAGTGTGTTTAGAAAAAGTGTTCATCTTAAAGACCATTTTGCCTGACATTATTACTAGAAAATACAACCATCTTTGTTTATTGTTAATGTGTTTTATCGTTTCCATATTTTTATGTTAAACCTACTTGTATCTTTTGACCTATACTGTAACTTTAGATCATTTCAAAAATGTATACTGTCAATTTTCACTTTTTCTATTAAGTGTTTAATACTTTGACGTTGGAATTACTGATAAGCTAGAATTTATAGCTGCCATCTTCCGCTTAGTTTCCCATATGTCTTATATCTTTTTTGTTCTTTTCTCCCACCTTTATAGTCTTATATTGTGTTAAATCAATATTTTCTGCTACATCATTTTAGTTTCCTTATCATTTCTTTTTTCCTTTATATTTTTATGAAAGTTATTTTTTTAAGTGGTATCCCTGGAAACCAGACCCAATGAGATGAAAGGAAAAGTGATTATAAGAAGAGGGACCCTAAGGACAAAGGTCTGGAAACACCATGATGCCCACAGCTTTGAGTCCTTTGTGACACTGAGTTTCTTCCCCAGGACAAGAGGGTTTGATCTGTGGTGTCAACAGTTCTTGTAAAGTCAAACCTTATCCACGGGGCCTTACTCCTCACACCACCCTTGTGAGTTCTGTGCTCAGTGCTGTTGTCTTTAGCATCTCCTCTGGGATATGAGTCATCCAAGTTACAGCCTTGGTCCGGATGGCCAGTGACTAGGAAGAGACTGGTGGGTGGGGCCTAGCTGGCGCTGACACAATAAACTGCTCTGAAGACACTTTCCAGTGACTTACTGGGCAGGCAGCTGTTCTTACCTGCAGTTGGGATGCAATTGTAGCTTAGCTTCTGCCCGTGTCCACTCTCCTCACTGGACTAGGAGAGACTTGAGAGCAACTCCATGAGCCTCAGAAAAAGTGGAGCATCTGAGATGGGCAAGATTAGTACCTAGGAGCCCACAGAGCGCAAGACCTGTTGCAGGCAGGATCAATGCACAGTAGGGGCACCATGCAGCAAGGACCTCTGATCCCATTTACAGGGAACCTGTGGGAGTGGAGGTCTCTAGCTATTCCCCAGGACATATTGCTGTATCCACCCCCTCCCTCCTTCCTATTTTCCTAACAATAGATATCTCCCTTCTTTCCTGCACCTCTCCTTGACCAGAGGATAAGAATCAGAAGGGGTCCCCCCATAGCTTCTTGCTCCTGAGTGCCCCCATCTCAGGTCTTAGCTTCCATCACCCTAGTCTCCTCTGATCCCCCCTCAACCAACATGCATCAAGTCAGCTTTTCTCTCCCATGTGCTCCCATCTTAGCTTCCCTCTACTAGTGGGCCACCCTCTTTCTTCCTGCTCCTACAGGCTGCCCTTTAGTTTCCTTCTCCTAGTGCCTCTGCTCATAATCCTTTTCTAAGTCTCCCCAGGTTACTTCTTTCTTCTAAGTGTCCCTAACTTAACTTCTCCTTCTAACTTCCCCCTGTCTTGACATCTCTTGTCTCAGTGGCCCTTGTTTTAACTTCTCATTTTTCAAGTGTCCTGCCTTTTATTTTTTTTTTGAGTTGGAGTCTCACTCTGGTGCCCAGGCTGGAGTGCAGCGGCACACTCCCGGCCACCGCAGCCTTGCCCTGCTGAGCTCCGGTGATCCTTCCACCTCAGCCTTCCAGGTAGCCGAAACTACAGGCGCACACTACCACCCCCGGTTAATTTTTGATGTATTGTAGAGACGAGGTCTAGCCAAGTTGCCCAGGCAGGTAACCCGCGGGCTCAGGCAATCCTCTCACCTCGGCCTCCCAAAGTGCTGAGATTATGGCTGAGCCACCGAGCCCAGCCAAGTGTCCTGTCTTAACTGTCCTCTGCTAAGTGTCCTCCGTCTTAGTTTTCTAATTTTAAAGTCCCTTGTATTAACTTCCTCCTAAATGTCCCCCACCTCATGTTCCCTCTTTTAAATATCCCTTGTCTTAATTTCTCACATCTAATTGTCCTCTTCCTACATTTCCTCTTCTAAGTGTCCTGTGACTTAATTTCCTTTGTAAGTGCCTGCTGTCAAAAGTTTTCTCTACTAAATGTCGATTTCCTTAAATTCTCAGTTCTAAGTACCGTTGGACACGACTTCCCTCTTCTAAGTGTCCCTTTCCTTAACTTCTCTGTTCTGTGTCCTCTGTCATAACTTTCCTCTCCCGTGTCCTTTTCCTAAAATTCCCTATTCTAAGTGTTCTCTGATGCGACTTCCCTGTTCTAACTGAATCTTGACTTAAATTCCTTGTTCTAAGTGTCCCTTGATGTTATGTCCCTGTTCTACATGTCCCCTGACTTGACTCTCCTGTTCTGAGTGTCCTCTAACTTAACTTCCATCTTCTAGGTGCCCCTTTCCTTAACTTTCCTTTTCTAAGGTTCCTCTGACTTAACTTCCCTGTTCTAATGAAGGGCCCAAGAATAACTTAGCTCAAACATAACCCAGTTTATAACTGTGTGTTTTACAACTTAGCAAATTTTGGATTATAACTATGTACTGTGTGGTTTTAAGACTTGCTTTCAGTATACTGCTGAATAAAGTTAACCAGCTTCGCTCTGCTTCTGTAGCCCCGCTTGTGCAGCTTGTGCAGCAGGCCTTTTGCAAAGTTACTATGTAATCTTAAGCTTTCAGTTGCAAGAAAAACCACAGGGTTACAATGTAAACCCTGGCCCCACTTCTTACCCCACTCCCCTAGCAATAGCAAATTGGCCAATCAGGTCACAACTGGAAAGTCCTGGTGTCTCAACCAGCCCCACTCCCCCCAGCCATTTGTGGTCAGCAGCTGAAGTTAGCCTCAATTTCCCTAAAGTTGCATATAAAAACTGCTTGCTATACTGGATCGGGGCTCTCAAGCTCGAGTCGCTGTGTCGGCTTTGGTTTGTGAGACCAGACTCAAGCCTGAATAAAGACCCTCGTGTGTTTGCATCGGAGCTGGCTCTTTGGTGGTCTCTTGGATTTAGAATTTCGGGTTTAACACTAAGTGTCCCTGATGTGACTTCCCTGTTCTGTGTTCCCTGATGCATCTTCCCTGTTCTAAGTGAACTGACTTAATTTTCCTGTTCTAAGTGTCACTTGTGACTTTCCTGTTCTAAGTGTCCCCTGATTTAACTTCCCTTTTCTAAGTGTCCCCTGACTTGACTTCCCTGTTCTGAGTGTCACTTGATGTGACTTCCCTGTTTTAAGTGTCCCGTGACTTAACTTCCCTGTTCTAAGTGTCTTTTTCCTTTACTTCCCTGCTCTGAGTGTCGCCTGATGTGACTTTCCTGTTCTAACTGTCCCTTGACTTAACTTCCATGTTCTAAGTGACTTAACGTCCTGACTTAACGTCCCTCTGTATTTGTTTTTGGTTTTTTTTTTGAGTCAGAGTCTTTCACTCTGTAGCCCAGGCTGGAGTGCAGTAGCACACTGCTTATGACCACCACAGCCTCAACCTGCTGGGCTCAGGGAATCCTTCTGCCTCAGCCTTCCAAGTAGCTGGAACTATAGGCACACGTCACCATGCCTGGCTTATTTTTTTATTTAAAAATAAAAGATGAGGTCTCGCCAAGTTGCCCAGGCTGGGCTCAAACCCGTATTAGGGTTATAGGTGTGAACCATCATACCTGACCTGCTTTCCTCTTCTAAGTGTCCTTTGCCTCAACTTCCCTGTTCTAAGTGTCCCCTGACATGACTTCCCTGTTCTAAGTGTTCTCTAACTTAACGTCCCTCTTCTAGGTGTCCTTTCCCTTAAGTTCCCTGTTCTAACTGTCCCGACATTATTTTGCTGTTCTAAGTATCCCCTGATGTAACTTCCCTGTTCTAAATGTTACCTGATGTACTTCCCTGCTGTAAGTAAACCCTGACTTCACTTCACTTCTCTAAGTGTTCCCTCCCTTAAGTTCCCTTATCTAAGGAATCACCCTCTTAAATTCCCTCTCTTTAGTGTCATCTTCTTTAAGTTCCTTCATTTAAGGGTCCTCAATTTAACTTCCCTGTTCCTTTTTTTTTTTTTTTTTTTTTTT
>NW_007065535.1:14610-32893 GCF_000164805.1 Carlito syrichta
TGGAGTCTCACTCTGTAGCCCAGACTGTAGTGCAGTGGCATGCTCCTGGCCACCGCGGCCTCGACCTGCTGGACTCCAGCTATCCTTCCACCTCAGCCTTCCAAGTAGTTGGAACTACAGGCGCATGCTACCATACCTGGCTAATTTTTTATTCATCGTAAAGATGAGGTCTCACCAAGTTGCCCGGGTGGGTCTTGAACCCACAGGCTCAGGCAATCCTCTCACCTTGGCTTCCCAAAGTGCTGAAATTACAGGCTAAGCCACTGAGCCCAACAACTTCTCTGTTTTTAATGCTCTCTGTCTTAGTTCCTCTTCTTAGTGTCCCCTGACTTATTGTCCCTCCTCTAAGGTCCCCTGTCCTAACTTCCCTCAACTAAGTGTCGCTCATCCTAACTTTCTTTTTCTTAGTGTCCCTTTTTTTAAACATCTCTCTATTAAGTATTTGTAGGTTGGCTTACCTTTTCTATGTGTTTCCTGTCTTAACTTCTCTCTCTTAATTGGCTGTACCCATCTTAACCTCCCTCTGCTAAGTACCCTCCTTGTCTTAGATTTCCTCTCCCTCACACCACCATCTTTACACCGAGGACCTTCTGTAACAGAAACAGAATTAGGAGGCAAAACCTGACCAGTCATGTCCTGGAGTCCAGAGATGAGTGCAACTTCCTGTCCGAATCCACCCTCACTACCTGGAGACTCTATAACCCCAAGACCTATCTACCTACAATCTCTCCCTGCTGGTTGCCCCTCCTGTTCACCCACAGAAGCAGCAAGGACTATGATATGAGTCTTTCTTCTTCTCTTGCCCTTTGGCCTTTCCTTCTCACTTTCTTCTTCCTGGCCACCATATATTTTATTCATGTCCATTTCCTCTTTGCAATGGCTTCCTTTTTTGCATAGAAGATGTGAGGTTGACTTTCACTGTCTTAAGCTAGCTGAAGAGAGCAGGTACCTGCTTTGTCACCAGCTGTGTGATTTCTAGTAGATTTGATCCCAGTGGAACCCAAGACCTTCAGGAAAAACTGAAATTAACAATAACTTTGCCTTAAGAAACAGGCTATCCTCAGGTAGGAGTCAGTGCTTTGAACAAGGAATACCGCCTCCTGGAGATCTCTAAGACAATCGTCTTCTACTCATAGGCACTTTCTGCAACTGATGGTTTTAGCCTGTTGCAAACTTCCATGCATCAATAACTTACTCACTCATGCACCCAACCAGCCAACATTGCATAACTTGAAATAACCGTAAATTCACAGCTTAGGCCATTGTAGACTGCTAGAAACTGAATTATGACCCCCAAAGATCACACATTGATACCCTAACCCTAAATGTGGCCATATTTGAAGACTGGATCTTAAGAGAGGAAATTTAGTAATATTAAATAATAATACTAGGACCCTAATCTAATTGAATGGTTGTCCTCATAAGACAATTGCACCTTATCTCCTCTGTGCACAGATAAAACTGTGAAGGAATAGTAAGAAGGTGGCTGTCTATAAGGCAGGACAGATGAACCTCACCTGCTGGTGCCATAAGCCCTGCTGGCACTTGGACTTGTAGCCTCCAAGAAAATCTATGTCTGTACCAATAGTCTGTATATCCTGTTATGGTAGTCCAAGCCCACTAACACAGAGTAACATCATCACCCATTGAGTCTGGAACAGACTCCTGATTTTTCTTGAGTGAGTCCTTGTTTACTGTGTTTATTTCCACCTATGCAAAGGGACCTGAAGGGACAGAGTCCTGTCATGGACGGCAGTGAATGGTGCATCTCTCATCACAGTGATCCTGGCCTCTGACTCCAGGGAGGACAGGAGTAATGACTGGGTGAAGAGACTTGTGGTGAGTCCTTGCATGTGCATGACTTCACCTTCATTCTCTTTTCGTTCCATGAGGAAGTGTTTGCTACAGGAAGTGTTTACTACAGGAAGTGCTTGCTACAGGAAGTGTTTACAACAGTATAGAGATGAAAATGGCGCATAAAATGATTCAGAAACTAGCACAAGCCAACCCCTCAAAATCTCAACCATACACCTGGCTCCTATTTCTTAAACTATGCTCAACATCCCACACTCATTAAAATCACCAACATAGCCAAACCCTGGCCTTAGTCTGGCCACCAGGAGCCTGCAGCAGGAGTGAGGCAAGGATGCACAGGTGTCCCCAGAAGCCTGTCCTCCTTCCATCTGTTCATCCTTCCCAGGCATCCATTGCCAGCCTCCCACCTTTCTCCTGCTCTCCCAGACATTTGTCCATTGGTTTAGGGACTAATCCAGGCTCCTGTCCTCAGCCTTGTGCATGCGAGTCTCTTCTTCACACAGATTACTGGACCTAACAAGCTCTTTCCCACCCAATTCTGAGTCCTGCCCACCCTTAAGTTTCTGTTGTCCTTCAGACTACTCTCCATGTGGGCCCTCCTGGATAGACTCCAGTGAATCAGGACAGAATCCTCTGTGCTCCTGTGTCCCTGCTCATTCAGAGTTTGCTGCTATCCCATGTCCCTGTCCTGAAGAAGAGACAGACTCTGTGCTTGGACTAAGCCTCATCCCCTTTCCAACAGCCTCAGATTGATCATCACTCAGTGCTGATCCTCCCACATGAGACTTTGGTGAAGGAGGACTTTTTCTATTTCTCTCCTTTTGTGGAGAAAGTGCTCAGAGGACATAGGCAGAGATGGATCAGGGGCTCTTCCCCTCCTCATCCCAGGCTAAGGCCTCCCAGCATCCAGAAGCCACTGGGGACCCACCTCCTTCTCACTTCTGGCCACAGTCAGATGTCTCCATAGTGACTGAGATGAGGGTTGTTGAGGATTCTCAGTTTGGGGTGGATGGAGTAACAGTACTGAATGGAGATGGGGGTGCAGCCACAGAGCCAAGTGTGGGGTGAAGAGGGATGGTTGTGCTCTAAAGTGAGCCCCAGACTGAGGAGAACCCTTCCTCAGCTGCTATCCTCAAGGTAATTTAATCAGTCACATGCCTTAGTCTTAACTCTGTATTAGACCATATATTTAAAAAACAATGAAGAGACACATTCTATTCCAATGATCTCATGAAGTGGAAAGCAAATGAATATGCAATCAACTCTCACATGGTGAAATATCTCACAGTGGACTCAGGACCTGGGATGGGGGGGTGAACAAGATAGCTTTGGAGATGTGATATGGTATGCCACCTAGGAAGTATTTGGACAGGATGAACATTTCACTGAATAAACTTTGGGTAAAATAAATTGTTCCCCCTCCCCCATAATATGGATGGCCAGCTCTAAACAGAAGTCTAGATAACACCTAGAAGCCTGGCCTCTCCAGAAAAGAAGGAATTCTCCAGCAGACATCCTTCAGACTGCACCTGAACCATCAGTTCTCCTGGGTCTGTACCCTGCCAGGCGACTGAGACTGTGGACTCCGAAGCCTCGTAATTGTGTGAGCCAGATTCCCCTCCCCTCCCCTCTCCCTTTACATCTACAAATTCTATTGCTTCTGTGTCTCTGGAGAACCCTGACTAGTACAAGAAGGTAAGGCAAACTTAATGGCAAATTGAAAAAGCCCACCTTGGATTATGACTCCCTCTTAGCTAGTGGGAAAAGAACAACCTGCTGGAGGAAAGTGCCAGAACAGAATCCCCAGAGGCACAAAGAAAGAGCTCATGGGCTGGCAAGGACAGTGAGGGGATCAGGGAGAAAGAGACATGAGGGGTGAGCAGGGACAGGGAGGATGTGTGGGCAATCACTAGGGCAGTCATGAGATCCAGGTAGAAGCACACATGTTGGCATGGGCAAACATAAAACACACACAGCCATGCATGCACACACATGAATACACACAAACATACATGCAGCCTTGAGAACTGATCCAATCTCAGAAGAGTCGCTGAGCCCTTTTCTCTGCCATCACTTGTCAGCTCCTGCCCCCTAGTACAACTCAGGCTCTGTGAACAGAAACATTCCCATCTCTTGCTCTAGGCCTGAGCTGCTCTGCTCTCTAGAAGGGCCTGGGGTGACTGCAGGCAAGGAAGAGGAGGGAGAAGCCACCTATGGAGGGAGAACAGAGGCTGAGAAGGAAACACCTGAGGATGAGACTATGTAGGTGGAGCAGGACCTATGTGATGTTTACTGAGGAATTTAACTTCTCTTCTCAATTTGTGAGAAGTCAGTTTGCAATCCTGTTGCAAGTTCAAAAAAGAGCAGTTATCCACATGCACCGCTTGAGAGTGAGCTGTCACGCTGATGCCCCATCAGTAGTGATCCCACCTCATGCCCTTTTCTTGAGCATGGTATTCCAACAAACTGGGACACTCTCCTAATAATTACAGCATAATCCCAAAGAGATTTCATGTCCACACATTAGTATCCTCTCATGCTCAGACCCCACTCAAGGTTCGTAAATCTTCCTTATGAATTTTAAAGCCAAAGAACTGCTGGTTTTAGGTATTTCCTAGGTTCTGATTTTGCTAAAGATACAAGTTATAGTGTCTTAAGTACCCCATTGGTTGATTTGCATATTAGGAAAATATGTGGAGAGATCTGGATTGAGGAAGTTATTATTGTGTGTCACTCCAAAATCCTCATTGACATATTTAAAAGATTCAAAACTTTCTGCCCAGGATTCTGGTTATTTCATTTTTGCTAGTTTTGATTTTTAGTCTGACAGAAAGAGAACTAGAAATCTTTCACCAACATTGAAAAATATACATTAGTTGGGTCTTTTATTGTTTGTTTGTTTGTTTTTTGCTATGCTATAAACAGCACAGTAGCAATCCAAATATCTCCATGCTTCTGGAACATGTTGGAAGCCTGGAACTAACCTTGAGGTTTCTGATCATGGTGTCCACTGGACTGGGTATTGTCAAATTCTATGCCAAAGAAGTGATCAATATAGACTCCTGTCCATCACATCTAGATCTCTGATATTCCCTTCCTTGTCCACCAACAGTTAGAGACAGGTTAAACATGTGTCAATAGGATGGGTGTATAAGGCTGTACCATTGTTTTTAAATTGTGTCATCTGGATTATCTAGAATATGTTGAGTCTTTTACAATCTTTTTCAAACACAGACTGTGCATACTTTGCCCATATCTTAGGAGAATTGTATCTTTGTAGGTGTTTTTTATATATTTTGGATGCTGATCTTATTAAGGAAAATAAACTTTTTTTTTTTTCCAGTTGGAATCTCACTCTGTCGCCCAGGGTAGAATACGGTGGTATGGTCAATGGCAACCACAGCCCTGACTTTCTGGACTCAGGTGATAGATTCGCCACTGTCTTCCAAGTAGCTGGAACTATAGGCCCATGCCACCATGCTTAGCTAATTTTATTTACTTATTTATTGTAGAGGCAAAGTCTTGCCAGGTTGCACAGGCTGGTCTCAAACTTCTGGGCTCAGGCAAGCCTCTCACCTCTGCCTCTCAAAGTGCTGGGATTGCAGGCATGAGCCACAGCACACAGCTTAAAAAATAGAGATTTATCTGTTGTGAGGTCTCCCTTCTAATACAAGAAGGTGCTGTGAGGGCCTAGGAAGGATAAGAAAAGTCACTGCCAAGGATGGAGGGTGCTGGGGCAAAACCAGAAATTGCTACATTCCTTAAGCAGGAATAGAAACAGGAATATTTGTTTGCACCCACGATATCAGGACGATGCTTAAGACTGACAGCCAGACACTTAAAATTTAAGAGTGATCTTTAAATTTCTGATTCCACAAGAGATCTAGCAGAATTCCTGGTTTTATTCCTCTAGACATGGAAGAAGAATGAAATTCCATTAATTTTGAACTGCATTGTAAAACAAAATTCCAAACTCAATTAGTTTTTCATAAAAATTCATATCTTTATTTATTAAAATAGCATAATAAATTACTAAATTAAATAATCAAATATAAACATTTTTTAAAAACTGTTTAACTATGAATTCACAGCATAGAAAGAAACTCTATGCATAGAAAGGCCTGAGGTCAAACATGATATTTTACTGTCAATGTTCTGTAAGACCAAGGTAATGATTTAGAGTTATATCTTTTTTCCATAACAAAAGCAGAAGAAAGGAAATTCTCTCTTGGTTGTGATTTCTTGTTAGGTCAATAGAAACATTAAGTCCAGGAATTTCATCTGTTAGCACCAAGAGCAAATGGCATAATATGTGAAGAAAAGCGCTGATAGGAGTCTCAGAACGAGGCAGTGAGTGAGATGCTGAGTCAGTGAGAGGATCCTGATCCTGGAGGCCTCTGGGTTTGCTAAGGCTTGAGGTTGGAGGTCTAGAAACCTGCAGTAGGTGGTGACAGGTGATCATGCAGGAGGCAGAGTTTGAAGGAGACCATGCTCTCAAGGACATCTTAGGAGGCTTTTCAGACTTCAGAAAAGACACACATGTTGGATTAAGCAACTGAGAAGCTCCTGGGTCAGCTGCTCTGGTTGCTGCCACCCCAGTCACTTTCCTTCTCAGAGCCCCTCATCACTAAGGAACATGTTTATCATTCCATCCCCCTTCCCTGGGACCCAAGGCCTGCACCAACCTCCTTCCTCCTTCCTTTTGAACTGGCTGAGCCAAGTACTTCATAGTCCTCCCCTGAGATTAGACCCAGGTCCCTCTCTTCTCAGCCTCCTGGAGGGAGTCCCCTTTCCCTGGACACCATGTAAAGCCCCCATGCTGCCCTCACCCAATTATGAGCATTGCCCTCACCTGAGTACTACTTTCAGCAGGCCACACTCCACTTCCTTCCTCTATAGGAATCTGATCTTAAACAGCCTGCACAGGCTCAACCCTCTCTGGGACAACAGGCCCAAAGCCTTGGTGTGGGCCCCCCTTTAGCTGGCTTTTGATATTGAGGAGCCATCAGAAGTCAGGGCTGAGCTACACTAGTTATTGCTACAAGCAACATAAGGTCTTAATCAACTGTCTCATGTCCAGTCTGTGAAATTTCTGTCCATGGAGCAGGGGAGAGACTCTAGGATTTCACCTCCCCTGTCTTCTCAAATTACCCATCTCTCCCTGCTCCCTTCTCAATTCTTTCCACAGTACCTGTCAGTTTAAGGACATCATAGATGACAAAGATGAAGTAGAAGATCAAAGAGAGGATACATAGGATGGGCACGATGATGGTCTTATGTTGGGCTGTGGCTGAGGTCACAGGGGGTGATACTGAAATGAAAACAGAAGTGTGACAATTTTGTTCTGGCCCCAAATCTGAGAAGACATCTCTTCAGCTCCTGCTGCCCCGGGTCAACTGCAATGCAGTGTTTTGTACCCTCTGCTGGGAATGTCTCTGCCTTCAGGGAGCTCACACAGTTGCTGACACAAGCAAGGATGAGAATGCAATGCATCTCTCCTGATGTGACATAAGAGGAGGTGATGGCTGAGCATGGGGAAGGCAGGGTCTCAGAGGCTGGCATATGAAGTGTTTTTGAAGGGTTTCCAGAATCAGACCAGGTGAGATGAAAGGAAGAGTGATTGTGGAAAAATGGACTCTAAGGACCAAGGTCTGGAACATCATGATTCATCAGTTTTGAGGATAACCAGTAACCCATAGAGAGTGGACCCCAGTAAGTACAGTGAGAAAGAAGGGTCAAGAAGGAGAAGAGGCAGAAGCAGGAGCTGGGAGACCATTCTGATGTCAAGGTCCCCCAGGAAGGATCCACCATGAGGGGTCATTTCTATACACACATACACATACACACACACACACACACACACACACACACACACCACGAGCAAATCCAGGGCATCTTAAGAGACCTACCAATCTTCCCCCACACTTACCTGTGGGTTCCAGCCTTTTCTCCCGATGCATTAAGAAAAGCTCAAGCCACTTCTTGCAGTCTCCCACTAAGGTCGTCTGGAGCAACTTGGTCACATGACTGTTTGTCTCCCACTTCTCTTTCATCTGTTGAGCTGCAGGATGGACCACTGTCCACTTTTCCTTCTTTGCATCAAAACAGAGGAAATTTTGTCCATCAAAGTCGAACTCCCAAGATCCATTGGTAAATCCATTGGCTTCACACCAACAAGTCATCCTGACCTGCAGGGTACAGGGGTCTGCCCCATTGAAAAAAGGTCAGCTTTGGTCTTGACCAATCTTGGGCCCCAACCTCATCCTCCTCCTTTGGACCCCTCCTCATCTACCCTGTTCTTTCCTCCAAGTCTGGTCCGTACTCCTAGGTTTCATAGAGAAAACAATGTCTAACATTTCAACATGAATACAGTGAACTTCCTACTCCCATGATTGGCTGTCTTTAGCCCTGGACTATTCCACTTACCCCTGGGTGTGTAACCATCCAGTTGAATTTCCGAGAGTTCCAGTCTGAGGGTTTCTCCCATCTCTCTCAGCCTTTTCTTCTGCCACTGCCAGGTTGCTGTGGTTGTCACTTCCTCCCCCAGGAAACCTATGAGTTGGGCTTTGTCACTGCCAGAGTCATAGAATAGAAAATTCTTCTGGTCCACCTGGCCTTGAATCTCACACCACTGTTGTCCCAGTATGGGATTTTGAATAATGGTAAAGTTATACTGAAGAGAGTGAGAGTCTGAGAAAAGAAACAAAAAAATGGAGAGGGTTGAGGTGGAGGGAAAAGAAACCCAAACTTCATAACAATTAGATAGTCTCTCTGAAGGGCAGGTCTGGAAGAGTATGGAGTTCACTTCTTAGATTTCCATGCCCATTAGGTAAAGGCTGGTGATCCTCCATTGCTAGAGAAGGAAATCTGTGGCTGCCAAAAAAACACGCTTGTGGAAACATCTCCTCCTCTCTCCCTCATGTCTGAACTCACACCAATCAGCATGTGACTTTGCCAAGGAGGGGCAGGTTTGCTATGATAGGAAAAGGCCTGGATGCCAAAGAACCTTCCACGGCAGATCATGTGGATGTGGGAAGTTGAGAGTGTGTGGGGGCTGCCCCTGAGGATACTGGTGACCAATGGGGTGGAGAGAGGATGGAATCCATGTTGGATAACTGTGAGTGAACAATTATTGGTCACAGGATTTAGCAAGGCCTCTGGAACATGATGCTGACCTGCTAGTGACTTGGCTGTTGGACTTGGGAAAAGGGATGGTCCACATGGCATCAAACAGAAAACCCAACATTGCATGGCAAGTAGGACAGGAAGGGATCAAAGGCTTAGACATGCCTATGCCACAGTGATCTCAGGAGGAAAAGCCAGAACCATGTCCAGTTCACTGTGCTTCGAAGGGAAGCCTGTGGCGGTGGGGAGGGTCCTGTTTACCCAGAGGATACAGAGGGCCCCAGAACGACAAGAAGCTCAGTGATGCCTACTGCTAAAGACTACTGTTGGCAGTAAGTCATGATGTTCCTAAAATTAGCTTGCAGTAGCATGGGATGAAAATTCCTGAGGTAATGGAGCCCAGTGGAGGCTCCCATGTATAAGACCCAGGAGGGTGCGGTGAGGGAAATGTCTAGAAGGTGGAAAGTCACTGGGGACCTGAGGCTCAGAGAGCATTGTGCAGGCCTGATGAAACACGGGGGCTCACAGGCAAAAAAGGTGGACAGCCAACCCAGATACTGCTGTATTTCAGTAATTACTTCAAAGACAAAACACAAGAAGGGGTGATAGGAGGTGAATTTTGTCATTTAATAAAAAGTTCAGTCTCCGCCCATTGTCCAGAACTAAGTCACTCCTGAGACTGACCAAGAACAAATTATTAGAAGCAGAATAGGTTCCTATGAGGAGAGACCCTCCAACACTTCTGCATGTTCAATGACTCCTTTTGGCCTTCACTATAGAGACAGTTGTCCCTAGAGCATCCTGTGAAGGGCTGTGTTTTAAATATTCAGGGTTGGCTGGGCTCTGTGGCTCAGTCTGTAATCCCAGCACTTTGGGAGGCTGAGGTGAGTGGATTGCCTGAGCCTATGGGTTTGAGATCCACCCAGGCAACTTGGCAAGACCTTGTCTCTACAATAAATCAAAAATTAGCCAGGTGTGGCAGCGCGTGCCTGTAGTTCTGGCTACTTGGAAGGCTGAGGTGGAAGGATCGCCGGAGCCCAGCAGGTCGAGGCTACAGTGACCGGGAGTGTGCCACTGCACTCCAGCCTGGGCTATGGGGTGAGACTCCAACTCAAAAATAAATAAATATTCTGGGTTTGCTGGCCAGAGTCTCTTTTTAATGACTCTCTCCTCTTCTCTTGCAGGGTAAAATCAGCAACAGATAATTCATGAATGATGAGTGTAGCTGGACCTGTCATTAGAGCAATGTGTCCCAGGACACCCACAATCCCAGAGGAACCATGGTCAGAAAAGGTGCTTTTTGGAGGTTCTGGCAACTCCTTATTGAAGACTTGCAACAGAGGCCCGTGAGCTCAGAAGCCAGGCCATACTTTTACAGCAGGGGTAATCCACATTTAAAATGGTTCCTGTGTGATCCTGGTCCTTGGTAGATATGGGGCCACTAGCCATGGGAGATAAGTGACCCTGCAGCTTCAGAGCTGCCCATCACAGGATGGGCTCCTCACCCACCAGGTCATAAAGACCCAGCAAGGAGAAAGCACAGGGGATTCCCCTGGGTTGGACAGGAGCTGCGACAGAGGGAACAAGACCCGCACAAGCCACTGGCCCTCATTCCCCAGGACCCCATGTTGATGTGACATCCCCTCACCTTCAGCTCACACCTTTGTCTTCAGGGAGGGTCCCGATGGTCTCTAGGGCCAAGGATGCCACTCATGGGCAATGGAGGAGAGCAACAAGCCCAGACCATGGGACTCACACTCCCATCACACCTGCAACACCTAGAAGCCATGGGATGGGAGGGCCTGCTTCTGACTCTTCAACTCCCAGCTGAGACACCACTTGGAGATGACACCCTAGGGGAGGGGGCACTAATCACTGCCATACTTAGTATACCCTCAACTTGTGACAGCAAACTTGGACAGTGTCTATATACCCCCTTTCATGTGCAGCTTGTCTTTGCTGGCTTTACAAAGTGACAGTACTTGACACACAGACAGAACCAAGGGCCTGCAAAGACCAAAGTGCCCCCCACCTTCCCTTTATAGAGTGTGCCGATTCCTGTCTAGTGACTGTTCTGCATGATGCTGTGTGTCCAATAGTTACATCAGGTGGGTCTGGGGCCCAGGGAAGAAGTGGATACTTCTACTGACTGGCATTTCCAGGTCCATCCTGGGGACATGGTGATCCCATCCCTCCTACATTAAGTTCTCCGTGAGGTTGGGGTGTGTGTGCTGGCGGTGTCCTTGGGCAAAGGAGATGAGATGCTAAGTGGTGAATGACCTCTCTGGATGGGAAGGTGAAGGAGTCTGTGGGTGACTGACCAGCCTTCAATGGGAAGTGACAGGATGTGACCTGGTGTTGGCCCAGTGAATGTTGAGAGGAGTGGGTGAAAAGTGGCTGGTGCCCCCTGCAGGTGCAAGGGAGTGTCTGCAGCAAAGTGCCTTAGGAAATTCAAGGGCACAGAGCCCCGGAGGGCTGGACGGTGTGTGTGCCGAGTGTGTGAGAGCAAAGCAGGGCTGTGGTTGTCTGAGGGCCTCTGTGGTCCAGTCCCTGCGGGATGCCCCGCTCCCCTCTCCTTTGCCCGCACCCCTCTCTTCCCCCTCCCCTTCCTGTCATGAGCACGCTCGGGCCTGGGGGCTCTAGCCCCCCTTCCCGAGGGCAGGGTGGGGTTGCCGGGCTTCCCCAGCGATTCCCTCCACCATCAGTCTCTCATCAATTCTCTGGCTCCTCCATCCCTTTTCATTACTTTTCCGCGTCTTTCCACCCCTGTCTTTCTGCAAGGCGAGAACCAGCCACTGGGACCTAGTCAGAAGGAGCCCGCGGAGGGGAACGGCGGGGTGGGGGATGGGAGGAACGAAGTCAAAGGGGATCCCTCCCGTCGTCCCAGGAGCCTCCCCCTCTTCAGTCCAAGGCCCCCCACGTTTGCTCCAACCCCGCCCCGCTGAGGGACTGTCCCCCGAACTCACCGGCCTGTTCCGCCCAGGACCAACCGGACAGCAGAAGCACAAGAGGAAGGAAAAGACCCAACTCGGTGCCAGCGGCCGGTGCCATCGGGGACCTGCAGCCTGAGGACTACAGACCGGGAGCAAGCGGCGCCTGTCGTTGAGAGTCGCCGCGGATTGCCGCTGGCTCTTACACACCGGGTTACTCCGCCCACACCGTCCCAGGCCCAATCGCGCAGGTCCACTGTCCCAAACCCCCGGACTCCGGAGAGTAGCTCCCTAAATGACGGGTCCTTGCTCCTCCTCGACCGTCGCCCCTTTTATTCCCCATCCCTTTCTTCTAGTTCCCCCTTCTTTTTCATTTCCATTCCTCCTTTCGGACTCATTCCTTCTTTATTTAAAGGCAATGCTTTCCCGTCCCCACTTCATTGCGGCGTCAAACTGGGTGAAGTCGGCAGTTTGCGGTCGGTCGTCAAAGGTGTGCTTTCTATTCATAGACGATTCCGTCCTGTGGGCCCCCAGATCTTTTGAAAACCTAAGTTACCCCCTCTCGGAATAAATCTGGAGGCGCCCGGGTAGCCATTCTCTTAAGTTTTGCCCAGCGAGGGGGACGCACAACTCGATGCTGCCACCTTCAGGTCTCTGATGTCATCACCGTCCCTCAAGTTCCAGCTACAGGTGTGGCCTATTCACTGCCACAGCTGTCTTGCTTGTTCAGTGATTCGCTCAGCCTTCAACTTCTATAGGCTGAAAAGAGGCTATTTTGGTTATATGAGAACAGTTATTTAGAAAAGTTTTAAAAACTTGTATTCTTTTGTAGCTGAGTTGGATTAAATGCAATAGCCGCTCGGATTCAGAAGTGTAAATTTTTCCCGTCTTCTCCTCTTCTCCTAGCATGGCCTTACACGACTGGCGGATCTTTTCTAGTAAACAATTGCTGGTGCTGAATAAGAATTAGCCGGGCAAGCCAGACCACTAATGATTAGGACAGTGGACAAGGCTAGGATGTGGTCGGGCACTGGTCTTAGGTGTGAGGTGTGAGATGTGAATAAAATATGACTCCCTTTAATTTGTAGCACAAGAGTTAGTTAAAAGTACCTGGTAAATTCCTATGGTTGGTTATAAATTGCTTCTTGAAAGGGATTAAAGTAAAACAATAATTGTGAATGATAACAGTCTTAAGATAGTCGTTGTCAAAGGTACAATGAAAAGAAAATTGGGTTATTCTGCAACATAGGACAATGTATTATTTGTTGTGCCTATTTGATTACATATATTAAAACATCAGAATTCTAGGACTGTCATGCAATTTTGAAACACTTATGGATGTAACCTAAAGAAAGTTAAGCATCCTTTGCATTTGAAATGCTTCCTGTATGATTCTAACATGTTGAACAAGCTGGATATGTCTCCCTCAGACTTCAGGACACCTAATACCAAAAAAATTTTAGAAAGTCAGAAAGTCTAAAATTGGAACCTGAAATTGGGTTGTTGGAAAGTTTGTCAAATATCAAAGGTTTTAAAAGCATGATATCGTGACCCAGAATTACAGGTCACTGTAAAATTCAGCCAAAATGATAATTCAAAGATTTAAAAAGCAAAAGCCTCTTTGATAGAGGAGGCTTATTTGTTTTTTAAAAATAATTTTTATTTTATTATAGAGATGTGGGGTATGAGTGAGGATTAACTACATAAGTAGGCTGCATGCAGGTGATGTTTGGGCCTCCACCTGGCCCTCACTCCCCTTGGTATAGGACCAGGTACCCACTATGTTGTTACATGCCACCCACCTTCCCTCCCTCCTTCCCTCCCTCCTTCCCATCCTCCCTGCCTCTCTCACTCTCCACCTCTCTCCTAGCAATGCCCAGAGATTGACAATTCCTCCTTTGTGCTAACATGATTAATGAGGCTTATTTCTCAAACAGTAATTTTGAAGAAAGACTGCATGAGGGCAACTGAATCTGTTTCATATATATGTGTGTGTGTGTGTGTGTATATATATATATATATATATATATATGTTTGTAGATTACTCAAAAGGTAAACAAAGTCATTTGTTAAATCCTGAAATTACAAGAAATCCTCATTCAAAGGAGAAAATCAAATTTTATCTTTGCATTTGTGTATCACTAACATCAAAGTAAATTGTCATAAAATCTTATAAGCAAATCTATTTAATTTTCATCAGTTTGACCATAAGTAAGATTTTTATAAACTTATTACAGTGTGACTTTTGTACTTTTCTTCCTTCCTTTCTTTCTTTTTTTGTCAGAGTATCACTGTGTCACCCAGGCTGGAGTGCATTGGCAAGATCAAGATCACAACTCACCATAGACTTGACCTCCTTGACCTAGGCAATTCTTCTGCCTCATCCTCCCAAATAACTGCCACTGCTGGTATGGGCCACTAGGTCCAGCTAATTTCTTAATTTTTTGTAGACACGAGGTTTTGCAATGTTGCCTTGACTTGCCTTGAACCTCAGCCTCTCATAGTGTTGGAATTATAGGCATGAATCACTGCAGGCAGACAACTTATGTAATTTTCTATTAGAAAATAGACTGATGATTCAAGGAAATCATGTAATTTAAACACAGGGATTCAGATGTTGGCCTTGCATTGGTGTGCTTTTGATATTAATGTTTAACTTGTAGACAACTCTGAATTTATTTCAGCTCTTAAAATCAGCCATTACAATCTTACATGTCCACTTCTTCCATGACAATCCTAGGGTCATGAAGATTTAATAACTTTAATTTCTGGCCCTGTGTCTCATAAAGGAAGTTCAAGTTGTTATCACCTTCTCTTGGTCCTCACTGGCGTGATTTAGCAAGAGTTGCTGCCTTTTTCAGTACCAGGAGCCAAAGCCTGTAACTTACCTGCACAAGGATTACTTACTAGGACCTTCATTAAACATATAAAGAGCTCAGAAATGTTATTAAAACAGATGCAGATTATTATGAAATAAGTTTTTCATTTAATCGAGGTGGTAGACTTAAAGACAATACCAAAAGTTACATGACTATAAAAACCTACTTTCTAAAAATCTCAGTTTTTCTAAACTGACAAACACCTAACGATGCTAAGAATCAATCAGACACAGAAAGCATGTGTTCATGTTTATGAGTACAGCAGGGAAATACACGACTCTTAGTAACAGCAAGAAAACTCTTCTGGTTACATGGAACAGTTAAGACAAATCAAGAAATGCCAGAGTACACAGTCAATCTCTACTAGAAGAAAGCATTGCTTTTCCAGACCGTCAAGATAAAATATTTCACCATCAGGTCACAACAGTTAGAACTGGAGGGAGAACAAAGGGTTACAAGAGCTGATAAAAACAATTGATGGAAAGAGTTATTATCCGAGGCCTTCTCACAGGGAAGAAAGTTGAAAGCAGCAAGACACAGTAGAAGCTGAACTTCTGAGATACAAGTCTGAACAGTTTTCAAAAATAAATTTATTATAGAATTAAAAGTAAAAACCTCTTGTAAAATTTTTAAAGTTCCTCATTTTTATTTTAGATTCTCGGGGTTGATGTGCAGGTTTGTCACATGGGTACATTGTGTGATGCTAAGGTGGGCTCCTATTACCCACCACGTAAGTGGTGTACGTGGTACCCAGTGCATGGGTTGTCAACTGTCATCCCCCTCCTTCCATTCTCCTTTTAGGAGTCGCCAATGTCCTCTTGTAATTTTATTAAGAGCGAATCAATAATTTTTAAAAACCTTGTTTTAACATAGGGGAACACAATTTAAAAGACTATTAGAAAAGTTTTCAAATCCTCAGTCATTTTACTTTTGGACATAAATTTACCATATAAGATTCTTTCTTATACAAAGTTATTCTCGTTTCTTCATTGCCCTTCTTACCAAAAGTACATCTGCATAGCCATAACTTCCTTCACCTCTCTCTTATCCCTAAATCCATAACTTGAATTGACCTTTAAATAACCTCAAATTTGAAAAACTTATTCTTTAAAAAAAAATTGAATTACAACATATGGTTTATAATTTTAAAAATTATCAGAAACATTTTACTTTCATATATTTTATCTCTAGAGTTATAGTAACTAGAATTCTTATTCTTAGTAACCTTTAAATTTTGGTAAAAACCTAGGAAGCAAGAAATTCTGACTGTGTCATATGTTAGCATTTTACAGATGAGAACCATAACATAATTTTAGAAACCTATTTTCCCATATTATAATCCTACTCTTTTTTTGAGCGAGAGTCTCACTCTGTCACACAGGCTGGAGTGCAGTGGCACAGTAACAGCTCACCTCAGCCTCTAGGTCCTGGGCTCAGTCGATCCTTCTACCTGAGTCTCCCAAGTAGCTGAGACTACAGACATGTGTCACCAGGGCCTACTGTTTTTGAAAACTATTTTTTGTAGAGATGAGGTTTTGCTATGTTGCCCAGGCTGATCTCAAAATCCTGGACTCAAACAATCCTCCCACTTCTCCCTGGTGGGATTACAAAAGTGAGCCACAGTGCCTGGCCTGCCACACTTTCTTTATTGAAAGTTACCTAGACATTAAATAAGCTTTCAAAATAATTTGAAGATTACAAATCACACAAAAAAGTTTACCCATAAGCATTATCTCACTCATATTTACTTAATTCATTCATTTTTAGCAGTCTGCTTAATTACTTATGAAAACTGAAATTTTAGACAAAGCTAGTCATCATTTTAATTTCTATTCTTTTTTTTCTCTTCACTCAAGTCATAGTTTATTTTTGTATGCACACAATATAATACTTTCCTAATGTACTTAAAATGCTACAAATAAAAATGAAGGCTTTGCATTACAGCTGCTGGACAAAAAAAATCAACACTGTTGAGTGAAAACACAGTTTCTTTGTTCTTTAGCATCAGTGCACAGGGTATGGCTCCAAGTGGTATGCAATTTAGGAGAGAAAAAAGATTCAAAAGATCAGCGGTTTGTGGAATAGATCCTCTGTTCATCATTGACACAAATCAAAGAAGAAAGTCGACTGTCCTTGGTACCTTTGTTGGGTCTCCCCGCTACAGCCAGATAATGTTATACAAAGATGCCCTCAGGATTAAAACCGGATGAGATAGGATTCTGAAGAATACGGAGATTACTGGGGAGCTGCCGAGATGAACCGGGTCACTTCAGGGACCCAGATTGGAATGGTGCCTCTCTTTCTATGTCTGCAGGTGAGGCCTCTATTTCAATGGGCTCGGCCGGCAAAACCATAACTTTTGTCCCTGTCTGCTGAATAAACTGCTGGAGATTGACTTGCTGCAGCTCTTTAGTCAACTGCTCCAGTTCTTGTTCTTTATCCTGTAATCGTTTGGTGGCTTGTCCGAGCGATCTTTCCACAGCTTTAATGCCATTTTCCAATCTCAGAGTCCCTTGGCTTTGAAGGTCAATCTCCCCTTTGACTTTACCTATCTTTCCTTTAACCTCTTCCTCATTGACCTGTGCCTCCTGAACTTCCCGTTGCAATTTTTTGGCTTCAAGACCACTCTCCATAGTCTGGATCTAGGCCAAATAGTCCTTTAGTTTGCTTTCACATTCTGTGATCTTCTGTCTTATTTCTTGAAGTTGATCCTTCAGCTGTTTTTCATTTTCCTGTTCGATCTGTAATTCATTTTCCCAGAATTCCTCCTCTTCAATTTCTACATCATTTCTTTTGATCTTTTGCTCTAGGCGGACAATTTCCTCTTCAAGGTTAGAGTTATATTTTTGCTCCCCAAATCATATTTCTATTTCATTAGATTCCAACTGTTTCTCAAGGGATTGAAGTTTTTCTGACTGCAGACGGATCAGCTTCTTCAACTCATAAACTCAGTTTCTTTGCCTTTTCCAAAAATGTCCATTAATCCCTTGGCACCTCCTGTGAATGTTAATGATTTCCTTTTAGGCTCTCTCCTTTTGATTGATTTGTCAATCTGAGGCCTCAGCTTGGCTAAGGGGGGCAGACTCTGCCTATATAAAGTTCTTTCAGGAATTCGAGCCACACTATCTGAAGTAGGCCGCTCACTGAGAGATGGCCCGGTACGCCCTAGAATGAGCTGCACATCGCTAGCATACTGCCCCCATTTGTTTAAGGATATAATAGGATTTTCATGAGGTGCTAAGTGTCTTTCAGTATCTCTCCATTTTTCTATAAGGGTGTACCTTCCAGTTCGACCTACTGCTTGAGCTAAGGCTATGACAACCTCCTGGCAAGTTGTGACTTCGGTGACCCCACAAACAATCCTCTGAACTCCATCCACCCGTACTTTAAGTTCCATGGTGCACTGGCCAGTCACTCAAGGGCCCTGAGAGTGGTCATGGGGTGCTAGGTCATGCCTCTGGCTGCAGGAACACGGAGAAGGCAGTCTGTGCAGTCAGTCAGTTTCGCAACTGGTCCGCCCCCGCAGGCCTCCCG
>NW_007065535.1:33040-78040 GCF_000164805.1 Carlito syrichta
GGCGTGGCGCGCGGCGCTGGACGAGCGCGGCGGCCTAATTTATTTTCCTGTTAATCATTTTTATGCCCTGTGAATATCAGATGTTCACCTAAGTAAGAACCTTACGGTTAAATATACAGGCATTTTGCTGATAATGCAGAAGATTCAGCTATTTTCACGGAACCAACAATCTTACATATGTCTTGCTTGTCAAAAAAAATCATATGCACAAAGATCATTCTGGTTTTAGCCGGGTTTATCATTTTATAACTCTGTCCAACTCTGACACCCTAAAATATCTAGCAGAGGCAAATGTAAAAGTTAGCCAGTCAATAGACCCAGATAAAAATATAAGCTGACCATTTCAAAGGCATTTCTATTTTATCAATTATTTTACAACCATTTCTATAGACCTGGGATCATCACAGTCATATGACCTGGAAAAGCATTTGGGTCTATTTATTTCATTTATGAGTACTTATTTACTTGTGAGCAAGTTTGGTAGCATGCTAGACTCAACACAACATGTCCATATCCATAAACACATTTAAACATACATGCACACACACACAAACAAAAACCCATAGCTTTTACCTTAGAATTTCACCCATGAAATAGCAATATGACGTAACCATTTTATAAAGGAGAGCTGTATCTAGATTTTATCCTTGACAACACCTGGTTACATGGCTAAATGCTATTTGCTGTGATAGGTAATCTGACAGTGGCTCTGGACAAAAAGTGGGGTAAAGCAGTTTCCATGACAGTTTGATTTTAAAACATTTTTTCCCATATCAAGTGAGTTTTAAAGGTATCCATTGTCGTTAGAATTGGCTGAGCTGTAGAAGAAAGAGAAAACCCCCAAGAACTTTGAAACAGTGAGACTCCTATCAGCACCAGTCTAGTCAGGTCAGGTTTCAGGGGCTCCCTCTGACCCCAGGACCAGGTGGGGCTGTGGGGCTCCCCCAGTGATTCCTGTACCCATCTCGCCCTCTCCAGCACTCTTGCTCTTCCATCCCCTTTTCACTGCTGTTTCTCGTATTTTCTGCCCCCCCTTTGTCTGTGGGCTGTGAGAACCAGCAGCCGGCAGAGGACAGAGGGGCGCAGTCTAGGGAGAGTATTGCCATCCTTCAAGAAGACTTCCCTCCTCTCCACACCCTTTCAGTCTTAGGTGCCTCATGTCTGTCCCCACCCCTGGTTAGGGTCCATCCCCTGAACTCACTGCCCCCCACCACAGAGGACCCTAGACATCCACAGGCCATGCTCTGTCTTACACACTCTCTACACACGGACTCACCAACACCCCAGAGCTGCTTGAACTCTGTGACCTTGAACTCTCCTTTGCATTTGGCTGCAGACATTCACCTGCACACAGGGGCCACCAACCACTTCCTACCCACTCCCTTCACCTTGCACTGGGCCACCAACAAGGTCACATCCTGTCACTTTCCATCGAAGCCTGACCAGTCAACCACAGGCGTCTCACACCTCCCTTCCATGGGAGGACCTCAGAACCTCTTCCACTACCTGACACCTCATCCGCCTTTCTAGAGGATACCCACAGTACACATACCTTAACCTCACCAAGAACTTAGTGTAGGAGGGATGGGAGCGACATGTCTCCTGATGGTCCTAGGAATGTTGGTGAGTACCGGCACCCACTTATGCCCTGGGCCCCAGATCCACCTGCTCTAGCTATTGGGGAAACTGTGTCACATAGAACAGTCACTATTTAGACAAGCCACAGCATCTCAGCCTGGGTGCCAGAGTGGGACTCCAACTCAAAACAAACAAACAAAAAACAAAACAAAAAAACCTTTCTTATATGATATTGGGGAATTCTGTGGACATTCCAGATGGTGAAAAGCCTATGAAGGATTCCAAGTAATCCAGACAACACAAATAAAAGAACAATGGTGCAGCCCTACACACCCATACAATTTAGAAAGTTTAAAATATGTCTCTACCGAGTGAACAGGAAATGGAATATCAGAGATCCTTACATGGTAAGAGTCTTTATTGGCTCACTCCACTGGCATAGAATTTGCCAATATCCAGTCCAAAGGACACCATGCTATCTCATTTCACAACAATCCAGGGGTTAATTCAAGCTGTTCAACAAGTTGCAGGAACATGGAGGTGTTTGAGTTCTCTACTGTATTGCTTATGTCATAGCAAAAAATAAGCAAAAAAATATCGAACTAAAGTATCACCCATTTTCCAAAGTTGGTGTAAGATGCCTAGTTCTCTCTACTTCGGTCTAGAAACTCTAGAAACAACCAAAAAGGGTAAAAAATGTAAAATCTTTCAAATATAGTAATAAGGATATCTGAATTATGCACACTAATGATAACCACATCAAGTCAGATCTCTCCACATATTTTCTAAATATACAAATCAACCAATTGAGCAAATTAAACACCATCATTTGTTTCTTCAGCAAAATCAGGAGATAGGAAATACCTAGTTCCATCAGATTCTTGGCTGTGAAGGTTATAATATGAACACTTAGTGAATCCTCAGTGAGGTCAGAGCATGAGAGGGTCCTAATGTATGGATGTGAAATCTGTTTGGTGATTGTATGGTGGTTTTTAGGAGAGTGTCCTGGTTTGTAGGGAAAAAAAACATGCTAAAGTAAGTGGCAGGAAGTAGTACCATTCAAGATGGGGACATCAGCATGACAGCTCACTCTCAAGGAGAGCAGGGTTTCTGTGGCCTGAATGGAAGTCTGCTGGAGAATTCCTTCTTGTTTTGAAAGGAGGCCAGTCTTCTAGGTGTTTTCTGGATTTCATCTAATTAGATCTGGCCCACCCATGTTATGAGGATCAACTTTCTTCTCTCAAAATTCACCCACTGAAATTTGCATCTCCTCCAATATCCTCCAAATTGATGTATCACATCACAGCTCGCAAGCTAAATTGATCCTTTCTCTCCATGTGTCCTGAGCCCATACTGAGAGTATTTTGTTGTGTGAGAAGTGATTGTATATTCATATTTCCTACTTCATGAGGTTATTAAAAATAGAATGTGCACCTTCATCGTTTTTAAAGTATATGGTCTGACAAAGGCCTAACATTCAGGATTTATAGGGGACTTAAATGAACTGCCAGGAAAAAAAAAGCCCCATTAAAAAGTGAACATAGGACATGAACAGATGCTTCTCAAAAGAAGACATTCAAGCAGCCAACAAACATGAAAAAATGCTCAGCCTCACTAATCATCAGAGAAAGGCAGATCAAATCTACAATGAGATATTATCTAACATCAGTAAGTGTGGCTATCATCGAAAAATTAAAAAACAACAGATGTTTGAATGTGTGCAGAGAAAGGGAATGCTCCTACACTGTTGATGGGAATGTAAGCTAGTTTGGCCTTTGTGGGAAGCAGTGTGGCATTTTTTCTAAGAACTAAAAATTGAGCTTCAACATAGCCCATTTTGGTTAAATAAATAACTATTTCACAATGATGTATAATCCTGTGTTTGAGAGCATGCTTTTAAAACCTTTGATATTTGACAAACTTTCCAATATCCTTATTTCAGGTTCTCAATTCAGCCTTTCTGACTTTCTAGAACTGTTTTGATATTAGGTTTCCTAATATTGGGAGGCTGAGGTGAGTGGATTGCCTGAGCCCGCGGGTTTGAGACCCACCTGGGCTGTAAGACCTCATCTCTACAATAAATCAAAAAATCAGCCGGGCATGGTAGCACATGCCTGTAATTCTGGCTACTCAGAAGGCTGAGGCGGAAGGATCGCCGGAGCCCAGCAGGTCGAGGCTGCGGTGGCCGGTAGCGGCCACTGCACTCCAGTCTGGGTGACAGAGTGAGACTCCAACTCAAAAAAAAAAAAAGATGCTTAACTTCCTTTAAGTAATCTCTACATATGTTCCAAAATTGTCTAACATTTCTAAAATTCTGATATGCTTTAATATATGTTATCAATAGCCACAATAACTATTATATTGTTATATATCATAGAATACCCCAATTTTCTTAATAATGGTACCTTTAACAATGGCAGTTGCAACTTTTGTCATTCACTATTATTGTTTTACTTTAATCTCTTTCAAGATGCAATTCATAATCAACTATAGGAATCTACCTGGTACTTTTAACTAACTCTTGTGCTACATATTAAAGGGAGTCACTTTGAAATCACGTCTCACCCCTAAAATGAGTGCCCAGTCACATCCCCAACCACACCTGGACTTCCGGTTTCTAAGCAACAGCTAATGCCAGCATTCTCCAAGGACATCAGTCCTTTATGAACCCTGAAATAACTCTCATCTTTATACTCATTACTGTGTTATCATGGCACCTCTCTTGTAAGTGCTATGCCAGATACAGGAAAAGGAAAATGACAAAGTCAAGGGCTCGGATCATGATCGCTTGTAAAATAGACCTGATCCAGGCTAGCTCAGGCTGTACTATAAGCCTGACTTCCTGTTGCCCTTAAGCAATTGGCTACTCAATCAGCTCAAACCATGTTTTTCCCCATAATCCCACATCATTGATTGTATTGTTGTCAAATAGACAATTCTAGGAATATGTCTCTTATCTAGCATGGCCACACTCTGTGTCTCATGCTTGTAATCCCAAAAGTTTGGGAGGCCAAGGCAAGAGTATTGCTTGAGCCCAGGAGTTTGAACAAACTTAGGCAACATAGCAAGACCTCATCTCTACACAAAATAAGAGAATGAGCCAGGCACAGTGGTGCTTGCCTCTAGTCCCAACTACTTGGGAGACTGAGGTGGAAAGATTGTCTGAGGCCAGGAGGTTGAGGCTGCCATGAGCCATGAGTGTGCCACTACACTTCATCCTGGGTGACAGGGTGAGGGCCCATCTCAAAAACAAAAATAAAACAACAACAACAAAAATAGTCAAGTGACTGCCTAGTGAAGTGGGACCTCCTGCTGTTTATTGACCTACACATGCATTGCAAGGAATGACATTTTGGTCGGTGAGGGAACTGAGTACTACCCTATACTTTTTTTTCTTATCCAAATTCCTAAATAAAAGGCCTGAGATTCATGCCTGATAAGATCTCACAAGAGGAGATTTGGTTACCCTATTGCTCTGTTGATAAAATGTGTTTTCCAACTTGACTCTGGCATAACAGCACATAACAAAGGAGGAAATCAAAGTATTTTATGGCCTGGCAAATCCTTCTCTTGGAGACCCTCAGACTTTAGGTACTTTGAAAGACACTTATCTATCTTCTCTGAAGTCTGTCACATATAGGACTTCATCTACATATCAGCAAACCTAGAGTGTTCCATCCCTTTATATCACCAAAACATTGCCTCTACTCATTTTCCAAAATCCTTAGATAGAGACTACAAATCACCAGTCAAGAAACCTTTGAACCTGCCTATGACCTAGTAGCCCCAGCTTGATAATGGCCCACCTTCCTGGTCAAGCTAATGAAAATCACACATGCATTGATTTCCAGTTTCTTGTAAATTCTGCCTTCTTAAAATCTATATAACAAACCCACCATTCAACCAGTGGGCACATGTCCTCAGGACCTCCTAGGATGTGTGTTCCTGGTCCATGGTCCTCAAGCTTAGTTCAGTATAAATCATGCTAAAATATTTTACAGAGTTTGTCATCTTTTGTCAACACTAGCTAAGTATGCAGTACAATATTGTATTTACTGAGTGTTTAATCAATATATGCCCCAATACCCATCTCAGCTTCCGCTAATCCCTCATCACCAGAATGCACATGGCAACACTTTTGAACTTCCTTCCTTTATCAGACGAATCCTTGTTGAGTGTCTACTATGTACTGGGCACTATTTTAGGCAAAGGAATTAACAACAAAGTCTCCACATTTCTAGAATTTAGATTGGGCAAGGAAATTGGAAAATAATAATAGACGTGGAAATCATAATACTTCAATTATAAAGGTTGAGAAGAACATAAAGCAGAGTAATCGACCCAGGTGTGAGTTGAGGAGCAGATGGTATCCATCTGAAGAAGCCTGACTGGGGAGTCCCCAGGAGCCATCATTTGAATGAAGAGAAGGAGCTGGTTCCATGAAAATGTAGGGAGAAGCTCTCTAGGCAGAGGCTCATGGGGGACAGAGGTACTGAGCCTGGGAAATATTAGACAAGCTGAGGCTAGTCTGGCTGGGCCCAAAGATTCAGGAAAGAAGATCTCAGACTCTATCAAGTCTGCCTCTAAGGTGAAGCTGAGAAATGTTGGTTTTCTGCTAAGGGTGGGTGGGAAGCCTTTGCAGACTTTTAAGCAGGGGCTTGTTGTAATCTGATTTTAACTTTTAAAATCCATCTTGACTGCTGTGTAAAAAAGGCACTAGAGAGCTAGAATGGGAGTGGGGGCCGGGCAAGAGGCTGGGTGGATGTGGAAAGGAGAGAAGCTGGCAGTGTGGACCAAAGAGAGGTCCATGGTGAGGGTGTGGAGTGGGTTGGGATGTGGAGACTTTGCCCTCTCTGTTTGACAGACTACAGTGGGATATATTTGGTTCAGAAATCTTAAAATACACTGACTGACCTTCTTGAGGGACTGGGACCTTCCAACACTGCCTCCTAGTTTGGCCAAATTTGAGGTCATTTGATTTGTTCAAAAGCGATGCTTGTACCCCTGAGCCCATCAGAGAGGACTGAACACTGTGAGCTGGAATCACTGGTTTATTCCCCACTTCTCCCTCCTGTTTTATAGAGAAAACCACTCTCACTTTAGCAAAGGGAAATATAACAATGAAAAAAAAAAGGGAGGGGGCCTCTTTTCTGTCCTGTCACCATCTTGAACTTTTGGCACCAACTTTGATTAAGTTAAGCAAGGACTTGATCAGTATGTGACCTGAAAGGTTTAAGAGTATGAAGCCTGGGGCTTGCACCAATGTTTCACTGGTGAAACAAAGACACTGGAGTCCCAGGTCCTGAGACACTGGACTTCGTGTAGAGATTCCTTTCAATACTCAGGCAGCGCTGCTGAGATTCATTTTTTAAATAAATGGTCTTATCCAGAAAGGATTCTCAATTATCACATGATAGTTGAATCTCCATGGAGGACAGAAGCTGAGAGAGGGTTCTCCTCACCTCTGGGGATCACTTTACAGCTCAACCATCCCTGGTCACCCCACGCCTGATGCTGTGGCTGACCCCTATCTCCGTTCAGCACAGCACTATGGTCACTCTACCACCCAAACCTGAGAATCCTCATCAATCTTCATGTCAATCACTATGGAGACATCTGGGACTGTGGGCAGAAGCAGGAGGGAGCTGAGGGACCCAGAAGTGAGAGGGAAGTATGAGGAGGCCTTATCCTGGGGTGAGGCTGGGCAGAACCCCAGAATGCCACTCTGCCCCCAGTCACTGAGATTCATTCCTAATAAAGAGAAACATATGCAAAGGCATCCTCTCCACAATATTCATGTGAGAGATCTGCACCGAGGGCTGATCTGTCCCATGGTCCTGAGGCTGTGGAAGCAAGAAGTCCTGGCGAATTGCCGGAGACCCCCACCCCACATGTCCCCTCTCACTGGGATCAGTCGTCCTTCCCACAGGGCTTTCCTGCCATGTACTGAGCCTTCCTGCAGCATTCCTTGAGTTCCAAGGGCTCCTGGGTACTAATCCCACCCCCTCAGGTTCTCCAGTTGCTCCTGAGGCTCATAGCATACCTCACAAGGTTCTCCTAGTTCAGGGAAGCAGGAGGGAAGACGGTCAACAGATGCCCTGAGGGGTCCCAGTGCCTGCATTTAGCAGATCATTCACCTCCAAATTCCAAGGGGAGATTTGGCTTCCTACTGGTACCAACAATTGTAGGTCAAGTTCCCTGGGATCCAGTCTTGGGGTTTTAATGCAGCAGCTTTAGGTGGGGAATGACTGCAAAGAACCTGTGACAAAGTCAGGAGAATGGACACAATAAATACTTGTGATCTAAAAATTAAATACCAATTTAAGATAATAAAGCATGTAAAGTGAAATAATGTAAAGTGAAAATAATAATGTTTACTTCATTCGAATGAGTATGAGTCATTTTAATGAGTCATGCTGCACAACTCCTCAAACCACCCTTACTTCTTATTTCACACCCATTTTTTCTCCCAAAGGTTCTTGATTTTATCACAGCAACTCTGAAAACAGATTTTAAAATAGACGTAATTTAAAGTGACATTATATAGTCTGAAGTCTGATTTGAAACTATAAAACTCCTTGCTCTAGTGCTGTCTGTGCCAACCAACAGATGTCACTGCACATCCTTCAAATATTTCATCTCTCACAAAGTGAGTTTGCTCAGTAACTTTGATCCCAGAGCCTCTTGGCATAGACTTTGGAAACCACAGGCATAGGCTGTCAGAAAGAGAAGACAAAGGACATGGGGACAACTTGGAGGTGAGGGGTCCATAGAGACTATCAGGTGATATCCTTGGGTATTAGGACAGGTCCTCTCAAGTTGCAGGTCAAGATGTTGTGTCAGAGAAAAACAGACAGATGCTCACTTGTGGCCCAACAGTCAACCCTGTGGGACAGATTTCCTCCTACTGATCCAATAAAAGCCAAGTGAAGACTGGATCATTCCAGAGTCAAGAAGAACAAGATAAATATCAGTTTGAGGGGCTATTAGGGGAATTTCAGAGCGATCACATGGTGAGATGCACTAACTGGCCCAGGAAATCGTTTGTATAATGAGACTTAAAAACACCAAGGTGAGAGGTAAGTGGACAGGAGGAGAGGGGAGGGCAACTCTCAAGATTAGTCCCAGTACTGTGTGTGGGAGAGGGAGAGAGAGTGAGAGAGAGAAAGAGAGAGCGAGAGAGAGAACACCTGTATCTATTACCAATTGATTCCTGTCTGGTTTGCTGTGGGTGGAGAAGACAGGGACTGCCCAGGTGGGAGATCATGCCCATCCACCTTTCCTATCCTTCCTCCCTGTAGCAAGATTCTCTGTCCCACTAACCAATGCTTCTTGACCCTGGACCTCTTTTTTCAAATCTATGTAATAAAAACCAGTGCAAAAATGAACCAAGAAAAAAAGTAAAGAAATGCTGAAAGTAACATCATTTTAGGACCCTGGTGTTTTGGGTTCTCTGGTGGCCATGTGAAATGCCCTCCATTACTGTCCTGTATTGTTGGGCTGCTTCAGAATACTTGGAAACATATTCCCCCTCAAACACAGTCCTACTCTAAGGGGCTCCTCTGTTAGGGTTCGTTGGATTCTGACTCCTGCTCCTACATCCTCAGCATCTGCACTGTCCACAGTAATGCAGTGATGTCATTCCTTCAGGGTGTGCTAGTGTTGAACCCAGGACTCTAATGAGAGAGATAGAGACCACAAAGAGCCAGCTCCGATGCAAACGCTCTGGGCTCACGCCCGAAGCAGCAGCTTCAGGGAGGAGAGCCCCGATCCAGCATGGCAAGCAGTTTTTATACATCATTACAGAGGGAGGGGAAAGAACTTTAAACTTGTTTTTACATGATAGGGTAATTTCTCCTAATGGGTATGGGGGCACTTGGGATTGGTCTGGTCCGCTCTGCTACCTGTGATTGACTGGGGAGCTGCTAAATGAGCAGAGTGGAATGTCAGCAGGCAGGCTAAGCAAAGGAATGCCCGGGAGGGGTTTATTACTTGACATTTACACACTGCTAGCAGCAGTTGCGGAAGCAATTGGCTATTTTATGAGACAAACAAAAATTAAACTTAACAAAATTCTAAGTACAAACACTGCAAACAAATACAGTGAACGTGGGGTAGGAATTCATATAGTATTTCTTTTTTTTAATCTCTTGGGTCTCTCACTAGGACCTACTGTGTGTCAGTTCTCCTACAGAGTCAAAGGCAAGCAAATGTGCCCTTCCCTGAAGTTAGTCAACTCCAGAAGGAGACAGAGAGATGCACACCTGCTGGTAACACCGGGTGGTGTTCTTGATGCAGCCAGAGCTTTTGGAGCACAGGAGAAAGGAAGTCAATTCCATCTGGGAGCTGCTGTGTGTCAATTGTTCTCCTAGAGAGTCAAAGGCCCTTCCCTGAGGCTAGTCAACTCCAGAAGGAGCCAGAGAGAGGCACACCTACTGTTAACACACAGTGGTGTTCCTATGGCACCCAAGCTTTTGGAGCACAGGAGAGAGGAAGTCACTTCCATCTAGGAGCTGCAGGGCAAACCAAGGGAAGATGATGCTGCATCTGGGCCTACTGAATTATTGCTACTTGGATGGATGGAAAGAGGAACATAGACCAAGGGATGTGCAGGAGCTCAGACCATGATGTGCTCTGTATGGGGACCACAAGCAGCTATGGAGAGTGCTCCCTGGGCTCCTGAGGGCAGGTCAGCCTTGGGATGAAGAGGATCAGGAGGGTCATGGGAAAGGGAAGATGAGTGGGAAGTCAAAGGGGCAGATACTGACTCCCAGGCAGTCTCCCCAGGAAGTTTCTTTCTCCAGCTCATTTCCTGGAAAGGGAGGAGAGAATGAAGGGGAAAAGAGAGGGATGGGAGGAGTCATGCTGGATACACATGCTTCTGTGAGTGTGACTTCTGGAGGTTATTATGTCTTGCATGTTTAAAAACAATTAATTTTTGGAAAAAGAAATTGCTAAAAGTCAAAAGCAAAATGAAACAAATGAACCTAACTGCGGAGTCGTTGGATAACCACACAGGCAGGAATCGGGTATGAGGTGAATGCTCCTGGGTCAAGACTGCTACAGTTTACGTCATTGCCACTGTCATTGTGAGCCTGCCTGTTAGTGATGTCATTCTGATTTTACTAATCTCTGCCACTGTGGCTCCTCAAGTATATTTATTTTTTGTTTACATGGATGTACAAACTTGGATTTGCTAATGGAACTGCTGTTTTCTCTGGGTGTCTGTGTGTAAGTGTACAAATGCTTATTCTTAAACAAATGTAAGTAAGACCACATATTCTCTGCAGCACACAGGTTGTTGCTCATAATAATACATCTTGAAGACCAGGCCATATATGTGGACTTTCCTGTGTACCCTGCATGACATTCCCTAAGTGACTATTTCACAATGTATGTAACCAGTTATCCTTGAAGATTGAGATTCTTTCCGTTTAATTACTATTATAAAACAAAATGCTACAATTACTATATTCATGTAAATACCTCTATAATGTAGCAGGATACATTTTTAGATACAGTATTGCTGTACAAATTGATACAATGTAAACATGGATCATTTCGTCCAATTGCAACCTTGTCCATACACTGTAATTTTTAAGAACCACATTTGACAAAAGACATTGAACAACTAGGGACAGAGGGAGTGAAAATTGGTACTTCTTTCCCAAAAGACTTTGTGACAGGGTTTGCCAAGGGCCTAAACTGTCAAACTCTGTAATTGCGAGTATCTGGGGTAATCATACTTGTTTGAAATGTTGTAGACTTCTAGAAAGGATAGCAAGAATCCAAGGACACTTCCTCATAGGTGCGTGGCCATGAGAGAGGATCAGGCAAGGACTAAGAGATTTTCACGTTTCATATGTTTTCCATCCTGAAACCTGTGGGTATGTTAAGGAGAAGTAAAGAAGAGTGTGGCCGGGATCCCCCAGGACGGTAACCCGGCTTATTCGCGGGTCACGACCACCCCAGCGTCCACCCGCTCGGCTCTGGCTATCCTTCCACCTCAGCCTTCCAAGTAGTTGAAACTACAGGCCTGCGCTACCATGCCCGTCGAATTTTTTGATTTACTGTAGAGACGAGATCTCGCCAAGTTCCCCAGGCTGGTCTCGAGACAATGGGCTAAGGCAATCCCCTCAACTCAGCCTCCCAAAGGACTGGGACTACAGGCTTGAGCTACTGTGCCCAACCTGGGTATGCTGATTTAAGCACAAACCACTTCCACAGACAGTCCACTCCTGGGTTCCAGTTTCGACCTCGTTTCCTACCCTCCCTCCGCATTCTCCCCACCTTGTGTGCCCAAGTCCGGAGATGGCAGCGCCCAGCCAAGGCCACGGAGGAGACTCCCGGCTTCCAGCGGATTTCCCCAGCCGCGGAGCACCGGGTTCGGTGATCACCAGGGACAGAACTTCCTCCGGGAGTCTTGGAACAACACAACCAGCGGGGTAGGGGACAGGTAGGTCCTGTGCCAGGAGGTGGCAGGAAATGCGGGATCCCACGGCGTGAAACGAGGGGAAGTTCCTCCTTCAGCCTCGCGGGGACTAGTCACCAGCTCCTGAGGAGACGTCCGGGTCCCTCTGGGATCCTTGGACTGGAACGGTGTGGCCACGAGCGGAAACCCCTCCTCCTGGTTCTGTGGACGCTGTGGAAGGGCGTCTGGGGCACACTTGGTCCTGAGTGTCTGCAGGTCGGGACAGGGACTTCTTGTGGTTCCTGAAGCCCCTGGTTTCTCCGCTACGCTCGGGCCAGGAGGAGGGACCTGGTGAGGCTGAGAAACCTTCGGGAGGATGGAAAAGAAGGATGGGGGAGGGGAACGGGAAAGGGACAGAGAGAAGGAGCTGGCGGGACAGCAAAACCAGGAGACGCCCCGCCCTGAAAATGTGCGGATGGCGCCGCACACAGAAGCCCTCACACTCCTCATCCACACCCACCGACCCTGTCTCTACCAGGTCCGCCCAGCAATACAGGAAAGCTCCGCACTCCCCACAGCCTCACTGTCCTGGAATTTTTCTAAATCCAGAATTTGAATCAACCTTTAAGTAACATCTGAACTTGACAAAAATATTCTTTAAAAAAAAATAGGAATGCAACTTATGTTTTAAAATTAAATTTTGGCTGAGCTTGGGGGCTCGGCCTGTAATCCTAGCATTTTGGGAGGCCGAGTCAGGTGGATTTTTTTTAGACTGCGGATTCGAGACCAGCGCGCGCAACTTGACGAGACCTCATCTCTACAATAAATAAATTTTTAAAAAAATTAGCAGGGTGTAGTAATGCGCGCATGTAGTTCCGACTACTTGGAAGACTGAGGCAGAAGGACCACCAGAGACCAAAGGTCGATGCTAGGGTGGCTGTGAGTGTGCCACTGCACTCCATCCTGAGCGACAGAGTGAGACTCCAACTCAAAACAAAAATTAATTTTTTTCAATCAGAAACACATACTTTGATGTATTTTATCTCCAGGGTTACATTAACTAGAATTCTTATTATTAGTAACTTTAAATTGTGGTTAAATCCTAGGAAGCAAGAAAATCTCAAATGTGTCAGGTAGTAACATTTTATAGAAGAGAACTCTAACATAATTTTGGAAATATGTTTCCTCACTTTATAACCCTTTTGTTCCCACCCCTTTTTTTTCCTCTTTTGTGAGTTGAGGTCTTACTATGTTGCCCAGGCTGATCACAACTCTCTGCAACCATGAACTCCTAGGCTCTCAGGTGATCCTCTTGCCTGTCTCAGCCTCCCAAGTAGATGGGACTACAGGTACATGCCACCACACCTGGCTAATTTTTTGTATAGACTATACATTGTTATTTTACCAAAGCCGGTCTCCAACTCGTGGGCTCCAGCAATCCTCCCTCCTCAGCCTCCCAAATTGCTGGGATTACAGGAGTGAGCCACAGCCCCTGACCCACAACCTTTCTTTATTGAAAGTGACCTGGACATATAATGAGCTTCCAAAATAATTTTAAGATTTAACTCAAATAAAAATCTCATTCATAAGCATTAGCTCATTTGTATTCACTTATTTTATTCATTGTAGCAGTTTGTTTAATTACTTATGAGAGATGACATTTTAGACAAAGCTAGGCATCATTTTAAGTTATTTTCCTGTCAACCATTTTTATAACCTGTGAATATCCAGTGTTCACCTAAGTAAGTACCTTAAAGTTAAACACAAGGGTTTTTGCTGATAACTCAAAGATTCAGCTTTTTTCACTGAACCGACAGTCTTAAATCAGTCTTACTTGTCAAAAAATCATATGCACAAAGACCATTCTGTGTTTAGCTGGGTTTGTAGTCCTATAACCTTCATGATAAACCCTGACACCCTCAATTACCTAGAAGAGGCGAATGTAAAATTATCCAATCAGAAGACACAGACAAAAATGTATGCTGACAATTTTGCTGGCATTTCTATTTCATTAATAATTTTAAAATCATTTTTATATGCCAGAGATTATTAAAGTGATGTCGACTTGGAAGCGTTTAGATCTATGCATTTAATGTATGTATATTTATTTATTTGTGAACCTATTTGGTAGCATGCTGGATACAACACTACATGTACCTGTGGGCTGACCAGGACAGTGAGATGATCAGGGAGAAAGAGACACAAGAACAGCAGGTGAGAAGGAAACACCTGAGGACCAGGTGGTGTCAGCAGAGCAGGACCTGTGGGGTGTGTACTGGGAAATTTGCCTCCTTTCCTCAGTTTGTTGGCAGTCAGTGCATGATACTGTTGCAAGTTGGGACAGAGCAGTTTTCCTGCTGCTCAGGGAGAAAGAGACACAAGGGGTGAGCTGGGAGAGTGAGGGCATGTGGGGTATACGGAAGCAGCCATGAGGTCCAGACAGACATACAAACACACATTTCACTGGCATACACACAGGCACACAGACATGCACACACATGAATACACATGCAGCTATGAGAGTTCATTCAGTCTCAGAAGGGTTGTTGAGCCCTTTTCTCTGACTCTGTCACCTGCCAGCTCCTGCACCAAGTGTGACTCAAGCTCTGTGAACAGGAACGTCCCCACCTCCTGCTTTAGGCCTGAGCTGCTCTGGTCTCTAGAAAGGCCTGGGGTGGCTGAGGGTGAGGAAGAGGAGGAGGAGCGAGAACCCGTCTGTGAAAGAAGAACAGTGACTGAGAAGGAAACACCTGAGGACCAGGTGGTGTCAGCAGAGCAGGACTTGTGGGGTGTGTACTGGGGAATTTGCCTCCTTTCCTCAGTTTGTTGGCAGTCAGTGCATGATACTGTTACAAGTTGGGACAGAGCAGTTTTCCCTCCTGCACCACTTGACAGTGAGCTATCACACTGAAGCTGCATGTTTAGTGATCCCACCTCTTGCCCCTTACTTGAGCATGATATTCCATGGTAGCATGCACCTGTAGTTCCAGCTACTTGGAAGGCTGAGGCGGAAGGATAGCCGGAGCCCAGCAGGTCGAGGCTGCGGTGGCAGGGAGCGGCCACTTCACTCCAGTCTGGGCAACAGAGTGAAACTCCAACTGAAAAAAAAAAAAACAAAAAAAACAAAACCAGAGCACTCTCTTAATAACCACAATATAATCACCAGATTTCACATCCACACATTAGGACACATTAATGCTCTGATCCCACTCAAAGCTCACCAGTTGTGCTCATCGTGACTTTGCAACTAAGGATCTGACAGATTGAGGTATTCCCTAGCTCCTGATTTTGCTAAAGATACAAGTTATGGTGTTTTTTCCCCTAATTGTTATACTATATAACTGGGAAAATATGGGGAGAAACTTGGGTTGCCACAGTTACTATTATTGTGTGTCACTCAAAAACCTCATTAATATATTTGAAAGATTTAGCATATTTTGCTCAGCATTTTGCTAGTTCACATTTTCTAGTCTGATGTAGTAAGGACCAAAAATTTTTCATCAACATTGAAAAATATGTTATACTGTAGTTGGCTATTTTCTTGCTTATTTTTTGCAATGGCATAAACAGCACAGTAGAGATCCAAACATTCCCATGCTTCTGGAACACGTTGGAAGCCAGGAACTAACCCTGGGATTCATGTATCATTGGATGAGGATGGTGTCCACTGCATTGGTGTCATAAAATTCAGTGTCAAAGGAGTCATCTACATAGACGCCTACTGACCACATAAGGATTTCTAGGGTTCCATTTCCTTTCCACTAATTCTTAAATGCAGGTTGAATATGTGTCAATAGGATGGGTATATAAGCTGTACCATTGTTCTTTTAATTGTATTATCTTGATTTGGGGGGATTTGTTAAATTCTTCACACACTTCTTCACTGTGTGGAATGTTCATAGCACTGACCCAAATCTAAGGAGAATTAGAAGAATTCTTATTTGTTTGTAGGAATTTCTTTTATATTTTGGATCCTAATCTTTTATCACAGAGAAAAGATATCTTTTAAAAATAGAGATTGATCTGTGATGGCAGGAAAAGACCTGGATACCAGAGAAACTTCCACAACAAACCACATGAAAACAGGAGGTGGAGAGTGTATGGGAGCTCGCCCTGAGGATGCTGCAGCACAATAGGGCAGGGAGAAGATGGAATCCACATTGGATAAGCATGGGTATAACAAGGCCCCTGAGATATGGTATTGATCTACCAGTGGGTTAGCATCAAATAGAAAACCAACACCCTACATGGCAGGTGGTAGACAGGCCATGAGGGAGAAAGGCCCAGCAGGGAGAAGGCTCAACAGATTCTCCTGGGCTGGGCAGGAGCAAGATCAGAGGGAAAAAAAGAAAAATTCCTGCACAAACAGTTGGCCTCCATCTCCAGGATCCCAGGCCCCCTCACCCTCAGCTCACATCTGTGACTTCAGGGAGGGCTCTAATGGCCCCATGGACCTAGCATACCACTCAGCAGCTGGACAGATTCCAAATCTGGACCCCTTTCCACATGCAGTTTGTCTTTTCTGCTGTTGCTCTACAAAGGGACAGTACTTGACACAGAGACAGAGAACCAAGGGCCTGCAAGGACCAGAGTGTTCACTACCATCCCTCTATAGAAAGAATTTGCTGGACTCCTGTCTAAATAGTGACTTTTCTATATGATGCTGTGTCCCCAATAGATAGAACAGGTGGGTCTGGGATCCAGGGCAGAAGTAGGTGCCTTTACTTACCAGCATTCCCAGGGGCATGCTGGGGACATTGTACTCCCATTTCTCCTACACTAAGTTTTTGGTGAGGTTAAGGTGTGGGCTGGGGGTGTTCTCAGGCAACTGGGATGAGGTGCCAAGTGGTGGAGGATGTGGTGAAGACCCCCATAAATGGCAAGGGGATGGAGATCTGTGGGTGACTGGCCGGGCTGAGATGGGGAATAACAGGAGGTAACCTGGTTGGTGACCCAGTGAAAGGTGAGGGGAGTGAGTGGGAAATGGCTGGTGGCCCCTGTGTACAGGTGAGTGTCTGTAACCAAATTCAGTGACAAGTTCAAGGCACAGAGGCGTGGGGTACTGGAGGGTGTGTGTCTGGAGAGTATGTGAGAGCAGAGCAGGCCTGTGGTTGTCTGAAATATATGTGGCTGTGTTCCTGTACTGACCCCTCTCCCACTGTCTCGTATCACCCTTGGCTTCAGCTCCACCTTTCCAAGAGTGAGGTGTGCTTGGTGCTCACCCAGCAACTTCCACTGACATCTTGCCCTTTCCCACTCTCTTGACCCTCTATCTTCCTCCATTACTTTTTCATGTCTTTTTGCCCCTCTCCTTGTTCTGGAGCCTGGGTGATGGATGGCAAGGGATCAGACCTAGGAAGGAAGAAGCCAGTGGAGAGCAACCGAGGGGACTGGCAGAGTCAAGGGAGATTTCTGTCCTCCCTGAAGCCTCTTCTTCTCTCTAATCCCCTTCAGTACCAGATCCCTCATGTTTGTCTCCAAACACACTGATTTTCCATCCTCTGAACTCACTGGCCTACCCAGCCCAGGCCAACCCAGCAGTAAGAGCAGCAATAGCTGGGTGAGGCCCAATGTGGTGCCTGTAGCTGGTACCATTGACAGCGGGAGCCCCAATGGAGGCAGGTCTTGAGCAGCAGCATGGGGCATGAGAGTAACTGTAGGTTTCCTCTGATGGAGCGTTTGGGGACTATTCTCACAGGTACTGCAGGAAGGGCCATGGTCTGCTGATGTGCTTTGGATGGAGTGTTCATTAACTCAACTTAGGAGTGAAGCCTTGCATTTGAGTCACCCTGTGTTCCCTCCAGCTCTTCTTACACCTTGGATTCCCCACTCTACACCTCCACTTCCCCGCATGTGGAGGCCAGCTACTCAGAGACCGGGGATCTGCATAACATGTTTGTGCTATAAAGTAAGCCCCAGATATGAGGAGAACACACCCTCAGTTCCTGTCCTCCAGTTAATCCATCACAGGATTAATTCTCATCTCCAATTAGACAATATACTCTATTTTTAAAAATTAAATTGATATTTATGGAGTACCATCTGTAAAGTAGTGGTTGAGAATGAGTACTGAGAATAGTACCTGAGAAAGAAATAACAGAGTTGGGGGCTGAGGTCAGCTGAGGAAATGCCGACCCCTGTGGCTGAGCTTTGTAAGAAGACCTAATCATGGAGGTAATCAGATGTTTCTGTAAGTGGGAGTGTGGCTTGGATTAAGTGATTGATAACATGAAGGGATTCTGTTCTATGTTGTCAGAACTCAGAACATTAGAACTATATGCTATGTGAAATAATCTCTAAATATGAAATTCTACAGTACTGTGAGAGTGGGTTGACTAAGAAAGGGAGATGGTGCAGTGACACAATAAACTGAGCAGTGATGTGAAAAGAAGTAGACAAGCTGTGGGGTCTAGAATTTCCATTGCTTTGTCAGGTGTAGGTGCTGTGTTTGGTGACAGGAGGAGTCACTGGATAGAAAGGATATGCATTCTGGAATGGTGGTCCTCTCAGACATAGACCATATACTTTAAAAAAATGAAGGGACGCGATCTCTTCCAATGACCTACTGCGGTAGGAAGCAGAACATGAGATGAACCTTTCAATGGGTGAACACTGAATAAAGGCATCTGCTCCTCATAATGTGAGAGGGCCTGATATGAACAGCTGAAGTCTAGAAAGCAGCCAGAAGACTGGTCTCTCCCAAAAGAGGGATTTCTCCATCCATCTTCCAGGCAGGACAAAGAAAACCTCTTTCTGCAATGCTTGAGAGTGAGCTCTCATGCTGATGTCGCCATCTTTAGTGACGTCATCTCATGCCCCTTACTTTAGTATTTTGGTGCTGCAAACCAAGACATTCTCCTAATAATGACAATACAATCATCAAACAGATTTCACATCCACACATTAGGATCCTGTCATACTCAGACCCCACTCAAGTCTTACCAATTGTTCTCTTTGAGTCTTTACAACCAAGGAGCTGATGGATCTAAGTATTCCCTATCTCCTGATTTTGATGAAGATACAAATTATAGTGTTTTGTTTGACCAATAGCTGTACATTTGGAAAATATGTGATGAGATCTGTCTTGATGTTTTTACCATGATTGTGCCTCACTCAGATTCCTCATTACTATATTTGAAAAGTTTCGCATTTTCCACCCATTTTGGTTGTTTTATTTTTGCTAGTTCAGATTTACTAGACTGAAGTAGAGAGAACTAGACAACTTTCACTTACATTGAAAAATGTGTTGTACTTTAGTTTGACATTTTATCACTCATGTTTTGATGTGACACTAAAAGCACAGTAGATATCCAAACATCTCCATTTGAATTATATGCATTATTTGGGATATGTTAAATCTTTCTGAGGTTTCTTTACTATCTGGAACTGCTCTTACCACTTGCCCATATCTTAGAAGAACTACAAGTTGATTTTTTGTTTTATTTTATTTTATTTTTGTTTGGTTTGTTTGTTTTTTTGAGTCAGGGTATGACTTTGTCACCTGGACTGAAGTACAGGAGCTCGCCGAAACTTCTACCTCTGGACTCAGGTTATCCCTTTGCCCTTAACCTCCCGAGTGGCTGGGACTACAGGCCCATGTTTGCCTGTGGAGTATTCAATAACTATCAAAATAGACATTGATGTATTGTGAGGACTTCTTCCTAATAGAAATACGTGCAGCGAGGGCTAGGAAAAGACGAGAAAAGTCACTGCCAAGGGTAGAGTGTCCTGAAGTAAGTCATAAAATGTCATGTTCCATAAGTAGTAATATAAATATAAATATGTTTTTGCACCCAAGGTTGTGGAAAGTGTCTGAGACTGATAGGCAGACTGCTTGTAATTTAAGAGTGATCCTTGAATATCCATTTCCACAAGACACCTAGCAGAATCCGTAGTTTAAATCCTCCATAACATGAAGGAAGAATGAAATTCCATTAATTCTTGATTGGATTGTAAAACAAAATTACAAACTCAACTAATTTTTCTTGAAAATTGAAGTCTTTCATTCAGTTACAATATAGTATAATAAATTAACTAAAGGAAACAATTATAAATATAACTGTTTTGTCATTAAAAAATTAAAAATTCCACTTGAGGGCATGAAAGAAATCCTGAGGGTCTGAAGTTGAACATGATATTTTACAGGCAATGTTCTAAGATCTCAGTGGGTTTTACTGCAATGAAAACACAAGCATGACAATCTTGCCCAGGCCCAAAATCTGAGGAGATGCCTTCTCAGCTCCTGCTGCCCCAGGTCAACCTGCAATGCAGAGTTTTGTGCCCACTGCTGGGAATGTCTCTGTCTTCAGGGCACTCACACAGTTGTTGACATAAGCAAGGAGGAGAATACAACATCTCTCTCCTGCTGTGGCAGAGATGACTGAGAGTGGGGAAGGCAGAGTCCCGGGAGCTGGCATTTCAGGTGGTTTTGAAGGATTTCCAGAAACAAACCAAAATTAATTTAAAAGGAAGAATGACTGTGGGAAGAAGACACTAAAGACAAAGGTCTAGGGCCTCGTGACTCCCACAGTTTTGAGGCTAACCAGGAACCCACAGTGAGTTGGCCAAAGTGTGTGCAATGAGCAAGTGGGGCCAGGAGTGATAAGGGAAAGAAGCTGGAAGACCATAGTGGCATCAATATCCCCCAGGAAGGACCCACAAGAGGACTCATTTACACACACACACACACACACACACACACACACACACACAGACAACATGACACACACTCATACACACACAGGAGCCATTCGAAGGCATCTCAAGAGACCTACCAGTCTTCCATCTCACTCTCCTGTGGGCTCCAACCTTTTCTCCTAGTGCATCAAGAAGTCCTCAAGTCATCTCTTGCAGTCTCCTAGCGAGGTCTTCTTGAAGAACATGTTCACATCCCTGTCTCTTTCCCATTTCTCTCTCATCTGTCAAGCAATGAAGGTGCTAACCCCACAATCTGCATCCTTAAACCATGGACTATGCTACTTACATCTTGGTGTGTAACTATCCAGTGTAATTTCCAAGAGTTCCAATCTGAGTATGAACCCCACCTCTCTCAGCATTTCCCTCTACCTCTCTAAGGTCTCTCTGATTTTCACCTTCTCCACTAGGAGACCCATGGTTTGGGCTTTGTCACTGCCATAGTCATACAAAAGAAGCTGGAAGAACTCAAATCACTCTATAAAAAAGATACCTGTACATGTATATTTATCACAGAATTGTTCACAATAGCAAGAACATGGAACCAACCATGCTGCCCTTCAAAAGAGGAATGGACCCAAAAAATGTGGTACATATACACAATGGAATATCACGCAGTAATTAAGAAGAATGAAATCATGAACTTTGCAGCAACCTGGATGGACTTAGAGTCTATAATACTGAGTGATCTTTCTCAGAAACAAACATCTGAGTATTACATGTTTTTACTCATAGGTGTGTTAGGGTATGAATAGTGTGAGGGAGGAGGCACTGATGGAGAGGCGAGGGGGTACAGCACAGCTGGAGCTGGCATGCCAGAGTTGTGTGCTGCTAACCCAAAGATCTGAGTAATTCAATGAATTGCAACACACAAAGAGGTGAAAGAAGAAAAGATTTATTTAAGAAAAGTTCACTTCCAACAGACAGGAAGCGGGGCTGCACTCTAGATGTGTGTAGCCTCGTAGCCCCCTGGATCTCCGGCTTAAATCCTTTCCCTTGGGGGTGTTTCAATCAGGTAGGTGTGACTGACATGACCTTCTTATTGACCATTTGTGAATGTCTTGGAGATCCTGTGACATGGAGACCCCATAATGTCCGCCCACATTATAACAGCCCCTAGAGAAGGGCATGATAAGGATTCTAGTGCTCCTGCACATTCCTGAATAACATACCTTACTGCTATTGGAGGGTGCATTTCCCCTTATCCTCTATGCATTCCCAGCGGGCAGTTTCAGGGGATCCTTGACATTCCTGTAGATAGCACCCAATTTACTGGGATATCAAGTCCCCATCTGCTTCCCCTTCTGAGCGATCACAAGTCCTGTGATCTGCAGGATTTTGTAATCATAAGTTTTGTGATTTGCATAACTTATGCCTAATGCGTGAAGCCTTAGGCTTTGTAACTCCCTTTACTCTAGGCAAACTTGATTGCCAATCTGCTGGGCCCCACTGACAAAAGCTGAGATACCTTTGATACCTAGCACCAGGAAGTCTGTTTCTGAAAAGACAAAGTTGGCAAGGTCAATCTCTGCCTAAAGTTGGCAAGGTCAATCTTTGCCTCCAAAACATAGCATCTGCTTTCTCATTATTGCATTAGAGTTTAGGAACTAGATGAAAAATGACTTCTAGCTCTAGGTCTTTCAAAGAGGACCCTGAACAACAATCATAATATTATAAGAAAAGGATTGTCAGTAGCAGGAAACTGAGGTGGGGGGCGCGGGGAGGGCCTGAGGAGGGAGGATTGGCAGTACTGGGGAAGGAGGGACACACCTCATCAACAAGGGTATCTGCATAATGAACATTTGTATACCTAACCCTGAATTGTACCCCACATCTTTAAAATAAAAAATCAAAAGCTAAAAAAAAAAACCAATGTAATTCACACAATCACAGAATAAAGAATATAAATCATTTTTTAAAAAGAAAATTCTTCTAGTCCACCTGTCCTTGAATCTCTCAACAGTATTGTCAGGTGTGGGATTTCAAATGACAGTGAAGTTACACCCACCTTGAATACTATAAGAGAATGATTGACAGTAGTGGGAAACTGCCGGGAGGGGGACAGGGAAGCGGGATTGGCAGTAGTAGGACTCTGTCTGGGGAAGAGGGGCATATTTCATTAACAAGGGTACCTGAATAATGAAAATTTTATACCTAACCCTGAATTGTACCCCACATCTTTAAAATAGAATAAAATATTTTTTTTAAAGGCAGGAGGAGGCTGAAGTGGAGGGAAAAGACCCTGAAACTCTGTGACTGCCAGAGTCTCTCTGAGCTGGGCTGGAAGAGGAAGGATATCCTTTCTCAGACTTTCGTCTCTGCCACATAGATCCTAGTGCTCCTCCTTTGCTTGGGAATGAGGAGGTCTCTGCCTGATAAGAAACAACACATTTCTAACAGACATGTCTCCCTCCATTCTCCCCCAGGCCTATACTCATATGAACCTCACACAACCTTGCCAGGGAGGTGCCAGACCTGCTACGGCAGGAAAAGGCCTGGATGCTAGAAGACCTTCCATAGCAGACCGTGTAAAGGATGGAGGGTGGATAGTGTGTGGGGGCTGCCCCTGAGGATACTGGAATTTTGTGGAGCAGGGTGATAGTGGAATCCATGTTGAATAAGCATGAGTCTACAATTATGAGTTACAGGATTTAGCAATGCCCCAGGGACATGGTGCTGATCTACTTGTGGGTTGGCTCTTGGACCTTGGAAAAGGGATGGTCCACCCAGCATGAAACAGAAAACCCAGACTCCTGGCAGGTAGTAGAGGAAGGGGTCAAGAGGCTCAGAGAAGTGCCTGTGACAGAGTGGTCTCAGTAGGAAAAGTCAGAACCATGTCCAGTCCACTGTGGATCCTGGGGAAGTCAGAGACCCTGTTTACCTAATGGATACCGGTGCCCTCAGAAGGTCCCAGACTGACAAGAAGCTCAGTGACACCTATGGCTGAAGGTCAGGGTTGGTAGTAAGTATTATGTTCCCACAATATGGGCTCCCAGTAGCATGGGATGAAAATTCCTGTGGTAACAGAGCCCGGTGGAGGCTCTCATGTGTAAGAACCCAGGAGGATGCAGTGATAGAAATGACTGGAAAGTGGAAAGCCACCGAGACCTGAGCCTCAAGGAACAATGTGCACGACTGAGGGAACACAGGTGTTGAGGCAAAATAGGTGGAGAGCCCACCCGGAAACTGCTGGATTTCAATAATTACAGCAAAGACAAAACACAGTAAGGGAGGATCAGGAGGATCAACATCGGAATTTTATAAAAAGCTCAACCTTGGCTGGGCTTAGTGGCTCAGCCTGTAATCCCAGCACTTTGGGAGGCTGAGGTGATTGGATCACCTGAGCCCGTGGGTTCGAGACCAGCCTGGACAACATGGTGAGACCTTGTCACTACAATAAATAAAAAATTAGCTGGGCATGGTAGCGCACGCCTGTAGTTCCAGCTACTTGGAAGGTTGAGACAGAAGGATCACCGAAGCCCAGTAGGTCAATACTGGGGTCGCTGTGAGTGTGCCACTGCTCTCCAGCCTGGGCGATGGAGTGAGACTCAAACTCAAAAAATAATAATAACAGCTCTGCCTATTTTCCCAGTTTCCAGAACTAAGCCACTCCAGAGACAGACCAAGATCCAATTATTAGAAGCAGAGTCCAGGTTCCAATGAGAAGGGACCCTCCAACCCCTCAGGAAGTACAATGCTTCTTTCTGGCCTTCCCAAAAGAAACAGTTCACCCTAGAATTTGCTGTGAAGGTCTGTGTTGTAAATATACAGGGCTGTACAGGCCAGAGTCTCTGTTGCAGTGACTCAGCTCTGCTCTTATAGGGTGAATTCAGCAACAGACAATTCATGAATGATTAGTGGAGCTGGACCTGTCACTAGGGCCATGTGTCCCAGGATACCCCATAATCCCAGAAACACCATGTTTGGAAAAGATGCTAATTGGACATCATGCCAATTCCATTTTTATATTTTTTATTTTAAAGATGTGGGATACAGTTCAGGGTTAGGTATATAAGTGGTCATCGTAAAGGTAATGTTTGGGCCTCCCTTTGGCCCCCATTTTTCCTGGTTTGAAGTTGTGTCCCTCCCCCCCGCAACCCCTGCAGTATGTCACTATTGCTAATCCCTTTCTTATAGTATTATGGTAAATGTTCAGGGTCCTCTTATGAGGGAGGATACTCTGTACTTTGTTTCTGTGATAGTATGAGCATGACAGACTCTAAATCCATCCAAATTGCTGCAAAAGTCTATATGTTTGTCCTTCTTTATGGCTGTGTAATATTCCATTGTGTATATGTACCATATTTTTTTAATCCAGTTCAGTTTTGATGGGCAGCTCGGTTGGTTCCATGTTTTTGCTATCGTGGATAGTGCTGCAATAAACATGCTCATGCAGGTATCTTTTTTGTTGAATGACTTGAGTTCCTCCAGGTATATTCCCAGTAGGGGGATTGGTGGGTCATATGGAAGATCAATGCCTAGTTCTTTTAGAAATTGCCTCCTTCCAAAGAGCTTGCACTAGTTTGTATTCCCGCTAACAGTGTAGAAGCATTTCTTTTTCTCCGCATCCTCATCAGAATCTGTTGTTGTTTGTTTTATTAATGATGGCCATTCTTACTTGGGTTAGGTGGTATCTCGATGTGGTTTGATTTGCATTCCTCTGATGATTAGTGAGGCTGAGCACTTTTTCACATGTCTGTTGGCTGCTCATATATCATATTTTGAGAAGTGTCTGTTCATGTCTTTTGCCCACTTTTTAATGGGTCTGTTGGGTTTTTTCCTTTCAGCGTGTTTGAGTTCCTTGTAGATTCTAGTTGTTAGGTCTTTGTCAGATATACAGTTGGCAAGTATTTTTTCCAAGTCATTATGCCAATTCCTAATTGGAGACTCGCAACAGAGGCCTGAGTGCTCAGAAGTAAGGTTGTCCTCTCACAGCAGGGAAATGTCAAATTGAGAGTGGCTCCTGTGTGGTCCTAGACCCTGATAGAGATAGGGTCTCTAGCCATGGGAGAGCAGTGAGTCTGCAACCTCAGAACTGCCCATCACAGGAAGGGCTCCTCACCCACCAGATAATGAGGAAGAAAGGCCCAGCAGGGAGAATGTACAAGGGATTCTTCTGGGATGGGCAGGAGCAGTGACAGAGGGAAAAACCTGCACAAGTAGTTGGCTTGAATACCACATCCTCAGCTAACACCTGTGGCTTCAGGGAGGCCCCTGTTGGCCCTATGGACCAAGGAAGCCTTCGGCAGCAAAGAAGAGGAGATCAATAGGCCCAGACCATGAGACCCACCCTCCCACCACACTCATACCACTCAGAAGTCACGGGAGAGGAGGACCCGCTTCTGACTCTTCAACTCCCTGCTGAGACACCTCTTGGAGATGAGACCTCAGGGGATGGGGCACCAATCACTGGGACACTCTGTATACCCTCACCTGGGGTCAACAAACAAGGACAGTGCCCTAACCTGGTCCCTTTTTCCTTTGCAGCTCGTCTTTCTTGCTCTACAAAGGGACAGTACTTGACATAGAGACAGAGAACCAAGCACTTGCAAAGTTGAAAGTGTCCACTACCTTCCATCTGTTGAAAGAGTTTGCTGACTCCTATCTAAATAATATCTGTTCCATATGACATTGTTTTCTCAACAGGTAGAACAGGTAGGTCTGTGGCCCAGGGCAGAAGTAGGTGCCTCTACTTACCAGCATTTTCAGGGCCATCCTGGGACACATGCTCCCATCCTTCCTACAACTAGGTTCTTGGTGATGTTAAGATGTATGTGTGCCAAGGGTGTCTTTGGGCAAGGGGGGATGAGGTGCCAGCTGGTAGGGGAGGTGGTGTGGGGCCCCCCCATGGATGGAGGTAGTGAGGGTGCCCCATGGATGGGAGGTGAGAAAGACTTCTGGGTGACTGGCCAGGCTGAAATGGGTGGTAACAGAATGTGACCAGGGCAGTTACCCAGTGAATGGTGAGGGGAGTGAGTGGGAAGTGGCTGGTGGCCCCTATGTGCAGTGATTGCCTGCAGCTACATGAAGTGGGACATTCAAGAGTACAAAGCCCTGGAGTGCTGGAGTGTCTGTGTGTGGAGAATGTATAAGAGCAGAGCAGGCCTGTGGGTTTCTGGGGGCATCTGTGGTCACTCCTTGCTCTCACCCTGTTCTACACCACAGGTCCCGTGCTTCCTCCAAGGCCTCCCGCATTTGCTTCTGAGCCCCGCTTAGGGTCAAATCTCAAAGTCAACACCACCCCCTCCCCCACCTCAGGACCAGCCTGGCAGCGAAACAAAAACAAGAGGTCGATACCCAACTTGATGTCAGTGGTCAGTGCCATGGGGCACCTGGAACCCAGGGAATGATAGTTCCATAGGGAGCCGGAGCCAAGTGGAGCATGTGAGTCACTGCAGGAACCTGCAGCCTACCACACTGCTTTGTCCTGCCCCCCATAACCCACAATGTTAGGCCGGATACACCAAGTGTACAAGGATAGGATAACTTCCAGGATTTTCTCATTGGATGTGTTTTCTCAGGAATTGTTATTTTTTCAAACATGGACATTGATACGCAGAAAGGTGAAGAAACACAAGGATGTCCAGGGGTGGTGCCCACTCCCCACTCGGTTAACACCCCACCCTGCCAGACTCTGCCTGTGACACCCAACCACATCCAGCAGTGCCTCAGAGGCACCTGCTTCCTCCACTATTGGAAGCTATCCTTGACCAGTCCCAATCTGCCGCTGCTCATTTTTGTGGGCAGAAAGGAGAGGGAATTGAGGAGTCCAGTGGCCTCTGGCTGCCAGGGAGGTCTTCGGCTGGCATGAATACCTGAGCTCCTGAACCTTATTTCTCATTAACTAAAAATAAATAAATAAACAAACAAACAGACATATAAACAAATAAATGACAAAGCCCTCCTCCTCCTTGCAATCCTCATGGAGAGGACTAGCACTTAGTGATGACAAATCCCCACAGCTCTGATGCTGGGAAATGGAGAATGCTTCAGAACAGGGACATGAGATATCTGCAAACGCTGGGAAAGAGCAGGGACACAGAAGCAAAGAAGCTTCTATCCTAAGTCACTAGAGTCTTTCCAGGAGGGTCCAGATGGAGGGTGGTCTGGAGGACAACAAAAACACAGAGTGGGCAGGACACAGACTTGGGTTGGGCAGAGCTTGGTGAGTCCAGTGATCTGTGTGTTAGAAGAGACCCCCAAGTATGTGTATTCCACCATCACCCTGCCCCACCAGGATCCTGCATCCTCAGGAGCAACTCCCACACACTTTCAAACTCCCCCATTCTCGTGGGCTGCTGTGGAAGGTCTTCTGCCATTCAGGACTTTTCCTGCCATCGCAGGCCTGGCCCTACCCTGGCAAGGTCATGTGTTGACCAGTGTGGTTATAGACCTGGGGGAGAGGAGAGCAGGGATGCCTGTGCAGAGATCTCCATTCTCATCAAGGTAGGAGCACTAGCCTTTACCTGGTAGAGATGAAAGTCTGAGAAGTGAAATTTTTACTCTTCCAGGACAACATTTCAGAGTGAATTTCTGCTGTCATGGAATCTGGATTTCTTCACCATCATCTCTATCTTAACCCTCTCCTTCTTTCCTTCCTCCCTTCCTTCCTCCCTTCCTCTCTTCCTTCCTTCCTTCCTTCCTTCCTTCCTTCCTTCCTTCCTTCCCTCCTTCCTTCCTTCCCTCCCTCCCTCCTTCTCCCCCCTTTCCTTCTTTTTTTTTTAACAGACACTCACTCTCTTTGGTATAACTGTATTATCATTCAAAATCCCACACCTAGTTAATGGTGAGATTCAATGCCAGGTAGTCCAGAAGAATTTTCTCTCCTATGACTGTGGCAATGACAAAACCCAACCCATGAGTCTTCTAGGGGAGGAGATGAAAACCACAGAGACCTGGGAGGGGCAGAGGGAAATGCTGAGAGAGGTGGGAAACCTCCTCAGACTGGAACTCTCCGAAATTACACTGGATGGCTACACAGGGATAAATGAAATTGTCCAGGGGTAGAAGACAACAGATCATGAAAGTGGGGACTTCTTTGTATTCATGATAAACAATTAGACATTGTTTTCTCCATGAAGCTCAGGAGTCAATACAGAACTTGGAGGAGAGAACAGAGTAGATGAGGAGAGGCCCAGAGGAAGAAGATATGGGATGGGGCCCAGAATTTGTCAAGAACAGAGCTGACTCTTTCTGATGAGGGCAGAACCCCTCATCCCACAGGGAAGGATGACTTGTTGGCATGAAGCCAGTGGACGCACCAGTGGATCTTGGCAGTTCAGCTTTGAGGCACAAATATTCTTCCTGTTTGACTCAGAGGAGGGAACCTGAATATTGGTCCATCCTGCAGCTTGACAGATGGAAGAGAAGCGGGAGAGAGACAGGGATGTGACCATGTTCTTTCAGAAGACCTCGATGGAAGACTGTAAGAGATGGTTTGAGAACATTTTGATGCACTGGGAGAAAATGCTGGAGTTCATGGGTGAGAAGGGAAGACTGGTAGGTCACTTGCGATGTCTGAATTTCTCCTGTGTGTGTGTGTGTGTGTGTGTGTGTGTGTGTGTGTGTGTGTAAATGACTCCTCTTATGGGTCCTTTCTGGGAGATCCTTATGTCACTATAGTCTCCCAGCTCCTTTCCCTTCTCACTCCCGGCCCCACTTGCTCACTGCACACACTTTGGTCCACCCACTGTGGGTTCCTGGTTAGCCTCAAAACTGTGGGAGTCATAGGTCCTAGACCTTTGTCCTTAGTGTCTGTCTTCCCACAATCATTTTTCCTTTTATCTTGCCTGTTTTATTTCTGGATATCCTTCAAAACCACCTCAAATGCCAGTTCCTGGGACCCTGCCCTTCCCCATCCTTAGTCATCACCTCACCTTCTGCCACAGCCGGACAGATACTTATATTCTCACCCCGCTTGTCATCAACAGCGTGAGCTCCCTGAAGACAGAGACAGTCCCTGCAGAGGGCAAAAAACACTGCGTGGCAAGTTGATCCGGGGTAGCGGAAGCTGAATAAGCATCTCCTCAGATTTGGGGCCTGGACAAGGTTTCCAGGTTTGTGTTTTTATTTTAGTACCACCCACCGAGAGTTCAGACACAGTCCAACGCACGGCCACCACGCCCAGTTCCCAGTCTCCTCATTATCTTCATCTACTTCATCCTCTTTGTCATCTATTGAGAGTCCTTAGAGTGACAGGCACTGTGGGCAGAATTTAGAGGGGAGCAGGGACAGAGGTGAGGGTAGAGGATGGGGAAGGTAAATTTCCTGAATCACTCCCCTGGACAGTACCTTCTAATCCTGTACATGAGACAGGTGAATAAAACCTCATGTGGCTCGTAGCAATAACTGAGAAACTCAACCCTGAGTTCTGATGGTTCCTCAAAGGCTAGCAGGAAAAGGGGCCTACACCAAGTCTTAGGGCCTGTTGACCTACAGAGGCCTGTTTGAGACCAGATTTCACCAGGGAAAGGGGCCTGTGGGGTGTGGCCTGCAGACAGCAGGACTCAGGCATGGGCAATGCTCACAATTGGTTGAGGGCAGCATGGGAGCTTCACACAGTGTCCAGGAAGAGGAGACTCACTCTGTGAGGCTGAGAAGGAAGGAACTTGGGTCTAATCCCAGGGGAGGACTCTGAAGGACTTGGCTCAGCCAGTTCAAAGTCTTGAAGGTGGAGGTTGGTATAGGTTCCAGGGGCTGGGGATATGGAGGGATAACCATGGTCCTTAGTGAGGGGGGGCTCTGACAAGGGGAGTGACTGGGGAGGAAGCATCCAAGATAGCTGGTTCAGAAGCTTCTCAGTCACTTAATCCATCAATTATGTCTTTCTGAAGTCAGAAGCTGCCAGAATTCCCTCTGAGTATGGTCTCCTTCAAACTCTGCCTTCTGTCCGGCCACCTGGCCACTACCTACCCTCTGTTTCTAGACCTACAGGAGCTCAAGTCTTTGCAAACCCAGAGGCCTCCAGGATCACTATCATCTTATAGACTCAACATTTTGTGGCCTTTACACCTTTTGATGAGAATCCTGTCATCTATTTTCTTCACATATTATGCTGTTTGCTCTTAGTACTAATGGATGGGTGCTCTTGGTGCACATAGCTTGGGTGCATGATGTTTCCACTGACTGAAGAAGAAATCTCAACCAAGAAAGCATTGGTTTGTGGAGAGAAGCTGCTTGTGCTTTGGCTTTGGAGAGAAGATGCTTCTCTGAACCATGACCTTACTCTTACAGAATGTTGTCAGTAAAATATCATGTTCAACTTCAGACCCTTAGGGTTTCTTTCATGCTCTGAATTAGAATGTTTAATTTTTTAATGAAAAAAATACTTATATTTATGATTGTTTCCTTTAGTAATTTATTATACTGTATTGCTATTTAATGAAAGATTTCGATTTTCTTTCTTTTTTTTTTGAGTTGGAGTCTCACTCTGTCACCCAGACTCGAGTGCAGTGGCCACTCCCAGCCACTGCAGCCTCGACCTGCTGGGCTCTGGCGATCCTTCCACCTCAGCCTTCCAAGAAGCTGGAACTACAGGCACGCGCTACCACGCCCGGCTAAGTTTTGATTTATTGTGGAGATGAGGTCTCGCCAAGTTGCCCAGGCGGGTCTTGAACCCTCAGGTTCAGGCAATTCACTCACCTTAACCTCCCAAAGCACAGGATTAGAGGCTGAGCCACGAGCCCAGCTAAAGATTTCAATTTTCAAGAAAAATTAATTGAGTTTGGAATTTTGTTTTACAATCTAATCAAGAATTAATGGAATTTCATTCTTCCTTCATGTTATGGAGGATTCAAACTCAGGGTTCTACTAGATGTCTTGTGGAAACAGGTATTAAAGGATCACTCTTAAATTACAAGTAGTCTGCCTGCCAGTGTCAGGCACTTTCCACATACCTTGGGTGCAAACACATATTCATATTTCTATTTCTGCTCAAGAAACATGACATTTTCAGGCTTGGACACTGTCATAGTTTGCAATCACCAGGTGAGGGTACCCACAGTGTCTCTGAAATTGGTGTGCTATCCCCTAGGATGTCCTCTCCAAGTGCTGTCTCAGCTGGAAGTTGAAGAGTCAGAAGCGGGTCCTCCCTTCCCACTGGGTGTGGGTGTGTGGATGTGACGGGAGTGTGAGTTCCATGGTCCAGAGCCCAATGTTCCCTCCTCTGCTGCCTAGTGGCTTCCTGGGTCCATGTGGCCATCAGAGCCCTCCCTGAAGCCATAGATGTGAACTGGGGATGAGGGAGTGCCACATCAATGTGGGATCCGGGGATATATGCCAAATGCTTGTGCAAGGTTTCTTCCCTCTGCCCCTGCTCCTGCCCATCCTAGGAAAATTCCTCAAGTCTTCTCCTTGCTAGACCCTTCTTTCTGATGACCTGGTAGGTGAGGAGCCCATCCCATGGGCAACTCTGAGGCTGTGGGGTCACTGCTCTCCCGTGGCTGGAGGCCTCATCTCTACCAGGGTCCAGGACCGCAAAGGAGCCATTTTAACTGTGGGACTTCCCTGCTGTGAGTGGATTGTCTTACTTCTGAGCTCACAGACCTCTGTTGTGATTTTCCAACTAGAAATTGGCATGAGGTCCACATAGCACCTTTTGTGGCCACAGTGCCTCTGGAATCATGGGGTGTCCTGGAACACATTGTCCTAGTGACAGGTCCAGCTACACACACATGCTTTGTCCATCACAGATTTCATGCTCAAGAATAGAGCTGTGTCATTACAACAGAGACTCTGGGCTACAAAACCTACATATTTGCAACACAGCCCTTCATAGGAAGCTCTAGGGGCCAACTGTCTCCGTGGGGAAGGCCAGAAAGAAGCATTACACTTGCTGAGGTTGGAGGGTCCCTCCTCTTTGGAACCAGGACTCTGCTTCTAATAATAATTGGTTCTTCATCAGTCTCAGGAGTGGCTTAGTTCTGGAAACTGGGCAGGAGCTGAACTCTTTATAAAATGGTGATGTTGATCCCCCTGATCATCCCTCCTTGTGTTTGTCATTGTTGTAATTATGAAAATGCAGTAGTATCCAGGTTGGCTATCCATCTGTTTTGCCTCTGGACCCGAAGTTCTATCAGAACATCACTCTTTGATGCTCAGGTCTCGGCTGGCTTTCCACATTCTATCATTTCCATCACTGTACCCTCCTGGGTTCTTACACTTGGGAGCCTCCTGGTTTCCAGGATTTATATCCCATTCCTATTGAAAGCCCTTTTGAGAACATCATCACTTATTGCCAACCCCAGCCTTCAGCAAAGACATCACTGAGCTTCTTGTTAGTCTAGTGCCTTCTCAAGTGGCCTTCTGTTTCCGCTGGGTAACTAGGGTCCTCCAGGCTTTCCCATAGAGCACAGTGGACTGGACATGGTTCTACCTTTTCCCACTGAAACCACTCAGGCACTTATACTTAAGCCCATTGACTCCTTCCTCTGCTACTTGCCATACAAGATCAAGTTTCTATCTGATACTGTGCAGATCATCCCTTTTCCAAGATCCAAGAGCCAACTCACTAGCAGGTCAGCATCATGTCCCAGGAGCACTTGCTAAATCCTGTGTCACATGAGTGTACACTTACATTTATCCAGTGTGGATGGATTCCATCCTATTCCTGCCCCACTGGGCTCCAGCATCCTCGAGTGCAGCCCCACCACTCCACATTCTCCAGCTCTGCCATCCACGTGGGCTACTGTGGAATGTCCTCTAGCATCCAGGCCTTTTTCTGCATAGTAGACCTGGACCCTCCCTGGCAAGGTTATGTACTGATTGATGTAAGTTTAGGCTTGGGGAAGAGGGGAGGGGAACATGTACCGAGATATGCGAAACAGGCACATCTATCCTCCTCAAGCAAGAGAGGAGCACTAGCCTTTACCTGCTGGACATGAAAATCTAAGCGAAATACTTGTTCTTCCAGTCCAGCACTTCAGAGAGACTCTAGCTATCATGGAGTTTGGGATCTGTTCTCTCTACCTCAACCCTCCCCTGTCTTTTTTTTTTTTTTTTTTAACTCTCTTTGGCATAACTTCACCATCATTCAAAATTCCATACCTGGACAACAGTGATATGATATTCAAGGCCAGGTGAACCAGAAGAATTTTCCCTTCTAATTTCAGCAGTGAAAAAAACCCAACCCATGGGTCTCCTTGGGTGGAGATGAAAACCACAGAGACCTGGAAGAGCAGAAAGAAATGCTGAGAGAGGTGGGGGACATACTCAGACTGGAACGCTCAGAAATTCAATTGGATGGTTACACATTTAGGGGTAAGTGGAATATTCCAGGCACAGAAGACAGTAGATTGTAAGAGTAATGGCTTCTTCTCATTCATATTTTTAAAAATAGACATTGTTTTCTCCGTGAAGTCCAGGAGTCAGGGCAAAACTTGAGGAGAGAACAAGGCAGATGAGGAGGGGCCCAGAGGAGGAAGATAGGGGTTGGGGACCCAGGATTAGTCAAGATCAGAACTGACCTCTTTCTGATGGGAACAGACTCTCTCACCCTGCAGGGCAGAATGACTTGTCAGCATAAAGCAATGAATACATCTTGGCAGTTTTGTTTGGCACCTTGGCAACAGAGCAACTGGATGTATAAGAGCCTGAGGGGATACACTGTGACTCACAGGCCCACACCTCTTTTTGCCAGGCACCCAGGAGGAAGGAGCAATCTCCCTTGATTTTGTCCTTCCCAGACCCACCCTGAAGTTCTCTTGCATGAGCTCCTTCTAGCTAGGCTCCTGCAGCTGTTTTCACCTTGAAAAAAGGCAGGGGCAGAAAAGAAGCAAAAAGGTAATGAAATGGAGAAGGAAGAACAGAGTGCTGGAAAGGGTGAGATGGCAGCAGAAATCACTGGGGGGAAGCTGCACCACCACCCTGAACTCAAGAAGGGGAAGTTGGAGCTACTAGAAGCCCAGGTGTGGTCAGGACATAGTAGGGTGAGGGGCATCCCACAGGGACACCACCACATAGGCCCCTAGACTCCTACAGGCCTTCTTTGCTCTCACACATGCTCTACACACAGACCCTCCAGCACCCCAGGGCTCTGTGCCCTTGAACTTCCCACTGAACTTGGCTGCAGACACTCATCTGCACACAGGGACCACTCCCTTCACCTCTCACTGGACCACCACCCAGGTTACCTCCTGTTACTCCCCATCTCAGCCAGTCATCCACAAGCCTCTGTCTCCTCCCCATTTATGGAGGGTCCTCACCACCTTCTCCACCACCTGGCTTCTCAACCTCCTTGCCTAAGGACACCCCCATTCCACACCTTAACCTCACCAAAATCTTCATGTAGAAGGGAGAGGAGCATCATGCCCCCAGGATGGCCCTGGAAATGCTAGTAAGTAGAGGCACCCACTTCTCCCTGGGATCCCAGGTCCACCTACTCTACCTGTTGGGGACACAGCATCATATAGAACAGGAGTCCACCAACTCCTTCTATAGAGGGAAGGTAGTGGACACTTTGGTCCTTGCAGGCCCTTGGTTCTCGCTCTGTGTCAAGTACTATACCTTCATAGAGCAACAGCAGGAAAGACAAACTGCACATGAAAAGGGGTTCAGTGTGGACACTGCCCTAGTTTATTGTCCCCAGGTAAGGGTATACACAGTGTTCCAGCAATTGGTGCCCTATCCCCTAGGGTGTCATCTCCATGTGGTACCTCAGCTAGGAGCTGAAGCATCAGAAGCAGATCTTTTCCTCCTGTGGCTTCTGGGTGGTATGGATTAGATGGGAGTGTGGGTCCCATGGTCCGGGCCTATTGCTCTCCTCCTTTACTGCTGAGTGACTTCCTAGGTCCATGGGGTCATCAGAGCCCTCCCTGAAGCCACAGGTGTGAGCTGAGGGTGGGGGTTGTGGCATCAATGTGGGGTCCTGGGGATCTATGACAACTGTTGATTCAGGGTTTTTTCCCTCTGTCCCTGTTCCTGCCCATTGGAGGAGAATTTCTTGTGGCTTCTTGCTGGGACTTTCTTCCTAATGACCTGGTGGGTGAGGAGCCCATCCCATTATGGGCAGCTCTGAGGCTATGGAGATACTGCATTTCCATGGCTGGAGGTCCCATCTCTACCAGGGTCCACGACCACACAGAAGTCACATTCAATGTGGGATTTCCCTGCCTTGAGAGGATGGCATTTATTCTGAGCACTTGGGTGTCTATTGTGGGTCTCCATTTAGGAACTGCCATGACCTCCACATAGCATATTTTCAGATCATCGTGCCTCTGTGATCCTAATGTGTATTGCCCACTAGGACTGGAGAGACAGGTCCAACCATATTCACCATTCCTGTACTCTCTATGGCAGCTTTCCACCTGCAAGAGTAGAGCTGAGTAGTTGCAAGAGAGATCACGTGGCCTGCAAATCCTCAAACATTTGCTATATTAACTACAAAGACTGGTCAATCCTAAATCAAATCCAGGAAATGTGAATGATCATTGAATAGCTCTGTGGACCCAGGACACCCTTCTGAGCAGAACCTGGGACAGGTGTCCATTCATTACTTGGCCCAAAATACACCTCATCAGTTACAGAAGCAAGATTATGTTCAGCTCCTGGGGTAGGAGGTGAAGGCACAGTCTGTGTTCAGCAGGAATCTTGGGTGTTTTCTGGTTCCCGGTGTACAGTTTTCAGAGTGAATACACATCTGGTTTTATGAACAAGGTTGTGGAGACTGCATGAGCTGTGGGGTGAAGGGACATCCTGGGAGTCTGGTCTTTTCTTCCAGTAATGGGTTCTGAGTCTGAGAAGTGTCTCAGTTCTGAAAACTCATTATAGAGGCCCAGTTTTTTTAATGAGATATTTGCATTTGGCCTCCTGATCATTCCTCCTTGTGTTTTTTCTTTGTTTGTTGTAATTTTTGAGATCCAGAAGGACCTGGGTATATCTTATCTATTTGACCTCTTGATCCCCATGTCTGTTTGTCATTGACATATCATTCTTTGATTCAGGTCCCAGTTGGCCTTCTGACTCCCCAATCATTTCCATCACTGTCTTCCTTGCTACTGGCAGTGGAGGCCTCCACCAGGCATCTATTATTTCAGGATCTCTCACCTCATCACTACCAGGAGCCCTTTTCAAGAACAACATCTCCTACTCCAACCCCATCCTCCAGCAATCAGCATCACTGAGCTTTTTGATGAGACCAGGGCCCTCCTCACCTGCCTCCTTTATGTACTTGGTGAGCAATAGTCCTTCATGCTTCCCCATAGAGCACAATGGACTGGACATGGTTCTGGTTTTTCCTACTGAGACCATTCTGGCATGGGCACTTCTCTGAGCTTTTTTGATTCCTTCTTCTACCAGCCACCGTGACTGGTCTGGGTTTTCTATTTCATGCCATGTGGACCATCCCTTTTCCAAGGTCCAAGAGCCAACCCACTAGCAGATCAGCACAAGGTCCCAAGGGCCTTGCTAAATCCTGTAACTCATAATTGTACACTCACACTCATGGAGTGTAGATTATACTCTCATCCCACCACACTGGGGTCCCTCATGCTCAGGGACAGCCCCTATACACTCTTTACCTCTCCCATTCTCGTGAACTGCTGAGGAAGGTCCTCTGGCTTCCAGGCCTTTTTCTGCCATAGTAGGCCTGGCCCCTCCCTGGCAAGGTCATGTGCTGATTGATGTGAGTTTAGAACTAATGAAGAGGGGAGGGGGACATGTTGGAAGATGTGTGGGTGGAAACAAAGACCAAAGACCAGGGAATCAGAAGTCTTTTTCAGACTCAGCAGAGATGATTTCCCTCTCCATCCACTGGAGAGCCTGATGGAGCGATCAGGTATATAAGAGCCCATGCATGTATCTACATCTGAAAATCATGAGGGATCCTGTCATCAGTGTGGTCTCCCACCCTCCTGTCCCTTCTCACTCCCGACCCCTCTTCCTCACTGCACTTCACTAGTCTTGAAGCTGCAATTCTCATGATATTTCCAGACCTCTGTCCTTAGTGTCCCTCTTCCCACAATCTCTTCCCTTTCACCTCTCTGGTCTGTTTCTGGAAATACTTCAAAATCACCTCAAATGCCAGAACCCAAGACCATCCCATACTTAGACATCACCTCCTCAGCAGGAGGAACATCCCATACTTAGACATCACCTCCTCAGCAGGAGGAATGTATTGTGTTGTTATCCTTGGTTCCCACAGCTCCTGTGTGACTTCCTGAGGACAGGGGATACCTACTCCGTCCCTTCCTACTTTAGGACCTGTCACAATAGTTGTTACACAGCAGAGGGCACAAAACATGGCATTGCAGGTTGACCCGGGGCAGCAGGAGCTGAGGAGATGTCTCTTTGGATTTGGGGCCTGGACAAGGCCCAGAGAGAGATAGACCATGAGCAAGCAACATGGAGTATGTGAGTTACCACGGGTTCCCTCTGATCGAGCATTTAGGGAACAATCCTCATTACAGTGGGGAGGACCATGGACTAGTTGACATACTTTGCATGAAGTGCACACTCACTCCACTTAAGAGTGGAGCCAGGCATGGGAATCCCCATGTGATCCCTCAGGTTACTCTTATATATCGGATTCCCCCATACCTCACCACCCTGCAATGGAGGCCAGCTATTCAGAGAAGGGAGACCAGCAGGACACGCTTGTGATGTAAAGTGAGCCCACCCTCAGTTCTTGTCCTCCAGGATAATTTAATCTATCACAGAATTTATTCTCTTCTCCTATTAGACTATATACTTTAAAAATCATGAAGGGACATGATCTATTGCAATGACATCATGCTGTAGGAAGCACAGGAATATACAGTCACCTCTCACACAGCAAACTATTCTCAGGGTGGGCTCAGAGCACATAGAGAGAAGTGATCAGTTTAGCCTGTAAGCTGTGATGTGATGTGTCAACCTGGAAGGTGTATGGGGAGAGATGAGCATTTCAATGGCTGAACTTTGAGTAAAGACAATTGTTCCTTAGAACATGGGTGGGCCTGATCTGATCAGCTGAAATTTAGAAAACAGGTAGAAGACTGACCTCTCCAAACAAGAAGGAATTCTCCAGCTGACTTCCAGTCCAGGACAAAGAAAATCTCTTTCTGTAATGCTTGAGATTGAGCTATCATGCTGATGTCCCCATCTTTAATGGCACCACTTCATGGCCTTCACTTTAATGTTTTTCCACTAACCAGGACACTCTCCTAATGACAACAATACAATAATCAGATTCCACATCCACACATTAGGACCCTGTCGTGCTCAGACCCAACTTTACCAAGTGTGCAAATCGTGACTTTTATAGTCAAGGATCTGAGGGATCTAGGTATTTCCAAACTTCTGATTTTGATGAAGATACAAGACATAGTATCTTGTTTGCCCAATTGCTTGATTTGCACATTTGGAATTTATGTGAAGAAGTCTGTCTTGATGTGGTTCCCATGATTGGGTGTCACTCAGATATCCTTCCCACTGATTTCCTCATTTGATGTGTTTTCAAAGCACTTATTATTTTTTTCAAAGTTGGACATTGATGAGCAGAAAATTGAAGGAACTTGAATGTCCAGCAGCAGTGGAGACTTACCCCTCATCCCCTTGCCCTGCCAGGCTCTGCCTGTAACACCCCATGGGATGTGTTCAGTTACCCTACTGAGGCCCCTGCTCCCTCAGCTATTTGGGGCATGGCCTTGGCTGGTCCTGTTCCCCCACCACTCATTTCTGTGTGCAGAAATGAGAGGGAGTGAGGGGTCCAATGGTCTGCTGCTGCTAGGGAGATCTTAGGCTGGGGTGAAGCCCTGAACCCTTGAGCCCCATCCCCACATTCATTGAACCACTTTTCTCAGTAACAACAACAACAAAACAAACAAAAAGACAAAAACCTCATGGTCTTCATGTGAAGAGGATCAGCACTTAGTTATGATAAATCCCCACTGTTCTGAGAGCTGGGAAATGGAGGAGGCCTGGACCCAGTAGAGGGCCCGTCTCTGCTTCAGGACAGAAACATGGAATAGCAGCAAACTCTCTGTGAATGAGCAGGGACATAGGAGCAAAGAAGCTTCTGGCCTGATTCACTGACTCTCTATCCATGTGGAGGGAGCTCGGGAGTTCTGAAGGACAACAGAAACACAGGGTGGGCAGGACTCAGAACTCAGACTTGGGTGAGACAGAGTTTGGGGGGTCCAGTGATCTGTGTGTGATAAGAAACTCCCATGCACAGGGCTGGGGACTGGAGCCTGGAGTGGTCCCTAGGAGACCACTGGGAAGGACCAGGATCCCCAACCTTGAAGTGTTCTGTGAAGTGGACAAGTCACTGAGAGAGCAGGAGGAAGGCAAAAGCTGGCATTGGGCAACAAGGGGAGAGGAGGGTGGACCTCTGTGAACACCTGGGCACTCCAGCCTCATCCCTGCTGCAGACTCTGGGTGGCCAGATTCAGGCCAGTTCAAGATGGGGACAGAGCTGGCCCAGAGGTGATTTTAAAGCCCGTGACCTAGAGACCACACATTTAGAAACAGAAGCCTGTATGGCATTCTGGCTGAATATTCTTGTACAAGTGTCTTGATCTTTCTGTGCATCAGTATCCACATTTGGAAAATAAGTGCTATGCAAACAGATTGAATGATACCATGGCAGTAACCCTGTCCTTGCACATGGCTTGGACTCACCACAAGTGATCTATTCAGTTATCAGTCCTGCCTTCCTTGAAGTCAGGACTTCAGATTATTCCAAGAAGGAGCAACTTTGGTTTACAAAAGATCTGGGGCTCCTACAGGACAGACTCTTCTAGAAAACACATCTTTGACGACCGACAGCCAACTTTGCTTTTAGCCGGTTCGATGGAGGCCAGAGTGTAGCGGGGAAGGGGAAAATCTTGCCTTTTACGTCAGGAAGAAACGAGTCTGAAATCAGGAACGGAAACGGGAAAAGATGGGGGGACTGGAAGAAAGGGATGGAGAAAAGAAGGGGTGAGAGGCGAGGAGGAGAAAGGATCGAGCGTCTAGGGAACTAGTCTCAGCGTTGCGGAGGAATGGGGCGTGAAAAAATACTGGCGGAAGTGCTTTAAATGGGGAAGCGGAGCGACCTATAAAACAGAGCCCGCGGATCCGCGGCGACTCACATGCCCGCGGCGACTCACATGCCCGCAGCGCCTCTGGCTTCGGCTCTGTCGTCCTCAGGTTCCAGGTCCCCGATGGCACGGACAGCTGGCACCAAGCGGGGTCTTTTCCTTCTGCTTCTCCTGCCCGGCTGGTTCTGGGCGGCGCGGACCGGTGAGTTCAGGAGACTGAACGTCGGCGGGAGTGGGTGGCAAACGAAGGGGAACTTGGACTGAAGCGGGGACGGGGGCTGAAGCGGGGACGGGGGCGGGGGGTGGCGGCTGGCTCTGGGAGGACAAGAGCGATCTCTTGACCGTGCCCGCCCGGCCCAGGTTCGCCTCCGCGCGCTCCTGCCTTCCAGCGGGATACCGCCGGAAAGACGACTCGGGCACTCTCCACCCCCTCCGCGGTTTCTCCTCTTCCTGCTCCTTCCCGCGGAACGTGGTTCCCGCGGCTGGTTCTTGCTCCGCAGACAAGAAGGGACAGAAAAGACGCGAAAAAGTAATCGAAGAAGGATGGACAGGAGCGAGGGCTGGAGAGGGTGGGCTGAAGGCAGGAATTCCTGGAGGAGGCTAGAAGACACCCCCCCAAACTTGGGAAGGGGAAGAACCTGGAGCTATCAGGACCGGAGCTGCGATCAGGACAGGTTGGAAGGATCCCGTAGGGAGCGACCACAGATGCCCCCAGACACCCACAGTCCTGCTCTGCTCATGCACACTCTTCACACACAGACCCTCCAGCACCCCAGGGCTCTGTGCCCTTGAACTTCCCACTGCACTTGGCTGCAGACACTCGCCTGCTCTCAGGGGTCACCAGCCACTTCCCACCCCCTCGCCTCACCTCTCACTGGGCCACATCCTAGGTCATATCCTGTCACTCCCCAACTCAGTCACGCACCATGGCCCCGGGATGGCCCTGGGAATCCTGGTAAGTAGAGGCACCCACTTCTGCCCTGGACCCAAGACCGACCTGTTCTACCTGTTGGGGAAACAGCATCACGTAGAACAGTCAGTATTTAGACAAGAATTGCCAAAACATTTCTTTAGAAAGGAGGTAGGGGACACTGGTCTTTGCAGGCCCTAGGTTCTCTGACTCTGTGACAAGTCCTGTCCCTTTTTAGAGCAACAATAGGAAAGACAAACTGCTCATGAAAAGGGATCCAGATGTGGCCACTGTCCTAGTTTATTGTCCCCAGGTGAGGGTATACACACAGTCCTAGCGATTGGTGCCCTGGGATGTCATCTCCAAGTGGTGTCTCAGCTGGGAGTTGAAGAGTCAGAAGTGGGGCCTCCCTCCCGTGGCTTCTGGGTGTTGTGGATGTGATGGGAGTGTGGGTCCCATGGTCTGGGCCTACTGCTCCCCTCCTTTGTTGCTGAGTGGCTTCCTGGGTCCATGGGGCCATCAGAGGCCTCCCTGAAGCCACAGGCCAGGAGAATTCCTTGTGTCTTCTCCCTGCTGGGCCCTTCTTCCTAATGACCTGATAGGTGAGAAACCCATTCTGTGATGGGCAGCTCTGAGGCTGTGGTTTCACTGCACTTCCATGGTTGGAGGCCTCATCTCTACTAGGGCCCAGGACCACACAGGAGCTATTTTCAACGTAGGGATTCCCTGCTATGAGAGGATGCCCTTGCTTCTGAGCCCTCAGGAGTTCAAGAGGAAATATAGATGGGGAGCCAACCCGGATGCAACGGGATTTCAAAAAGTGCAACAAACACACACAAATACAAGGAGTGATAACCAAAAGACTTAATGCAGCCATCTCATGAAAAACCTGGACGTCTATATGTAGTTTAGACTTAGCTCTCTCTGAGGCTCAGATCCCAGCTGGCATTTGACATGCAAATCGTTACCATCACTGTGTCTTCCTTGCTACTGACAGTGGAGGCCTCCACCAGGCATCTATTATTTCAGAGACTTTCATCCCAATGCTACTGGAATTCCATTTAGCAAACAGCATCTTCTACCCCAGTTCCAGTCTCCAGCAAATGGCATCACTGAGCTTCTTGATGAGGCTGGGGCCCTTCTCCTTTATGTGCTTAGTGGACTGGGCATGGTTCTGGCTTTTCCTACTGAGACCACTGTGGAACAGGGACTTTGCTGAACCTTTTGGCCCCTTCCTCTACCATCTGCCATGTCGGGTCTGGGTTTTCTATTTCATGCCGTGTGGACCATCCCTTTTCCAGGGTCTAAGAGCCAACCCATGAGCAGGTCAGCATCATGTCCCAGGGGCCTTGCTAAGTCCTGTGACCCATAATTGTACACTCACTCTCATCCATTGTGGATTACATCTTCTACCCCCCACACTGGGATCCAACATCCGCAGGGGCAGCCACTAACACACTTCACCTCCCGCATCACCTGGGCTCTGCAAAAGGTCCTCTGGTTTAAAGGCCTTTTCCTGTCATATAAAGTCTGACCCCTTCCTGCAAGGTTGTGGGCTGACCAGTATAAATATAGTCCTGGGGGAGAACAGAGGGGAGCATGTTGGGAGACTTCCTCACCCTCAAGCAAGGGAGGAGCACTAGCCTTTACTTGGTGGAGACAAATGTCCAAGGAAAGGAATCCTTGCCTTGTCGGTTCAACCCTTCACAGAGTGTGGGTTTCTTTTCCCCACAACCCAACCCTCTTCTGCATTTTCTTTCAACAGATGCTCACTCTCTTTGGTGTAACTTAATCATTCAGAAGACCACACATGGGCATCAGTGGTGTGAGGTTCACTGCCACATAGATCAGAAGCAGTTGTTCTCCTATGACTGTAGCAGTGACAAGGGATACCTAGAAAAGAAGGTTAATGCCACAGAGACCTGGGAGACAGAAACAGAAATGCTGAGAGAGGTGGCAGTCACACTCAGACTGGAATTCTTGGAAATTGAATTGAATGATTACACACCCAGGGGTAAGTAGAATAGTCCAGGGCAGAAGACAGTGGGATTTGGGACTTTATTGAATTCTTGAACAACAACAAAATTAGACATAGTTCTCTCAATGAAGCCCAGGAGCAAAGGTAAGACTTGGAGGAGGGAACAGGGCAGATGTGGAGGGGCCCAGCGGAGGATACGGATGGTGGCCTAGGATTGGTCGAGACCAGAGCTGAATGCTTTCTGATGGGGGCAGCACCCCGCACTCTGCAGGGCAAGATGACTTGTGGATATGAGGCCAATCGACACACCAGTGGATCTTGGCAGATCAGCTTTGATGGAAAACCAGCACTGCGGTTTGACTCAGTGAAGAAAAAGTGGACAGTGCTTGATGTTAGAGCTCAGCAGATGAAAGTGAAGTGGGAGAAGGACAGGGATATGATCGAGCTCTTCCTTAAGACTTCCTTGGGGGACTGCCTAAGCTGGCTTACGGACGTCTTGATGCACCAGAAGAAAATGCTGGAACCCACAGGTAACTGCAAGAGGGGGAAGAAATTGAGTCGTTCCACTGAGATGAGATCTACCTGACCCTGCATGGGTGTGTGTTGTCTGTATGTTTGAGTGTGTGTGTGTGTGTGTGTGTGTGTGTGTGTGTGTGTGTGTGTTGGGGAAAGACATCAATGTGTGGCATATACAAGACTGCCTGGCATGCCAGAACCAGAGACCCTCCCTTACCCACACTCCTGCACTCTGTTCTTTTCTGCCACCGAGGGGTGATGGTTCTGTTGTCACCTTTGCTTTCTACATCCCATGTATGAGCTTTCTGACGACAGGAGACACCTTCTGTCTATGATTCTACTCCAGGGCCTGTCACAGGGGCTGCCACACAGCAGGGGGAATATAGCACTTCATTACAGCTTGATTAGGGGCAGAAGGTGCTGAGGAGGCATCCTTTCAGATTCAGGGACTGGACAAGGGCTGTCACTCTTTTGTTTCAGTTTCAGTACCTCCCACCATGGCCCTAGGCACAGTCCAACTCAAGGCCAAGGCCACCAAGCACAACTCTTGGAGCTGCATCCTCATGCTCATCTTCTTCATCCTCCTTGTCACTTAGGAGCATCCATCTGCGTGACAGGTACTGTGGGCAGAATTGAGAGGGGAGAAAGGGACAGATGGATGAGTGGGATGACAGGGAAGGAGAGTTCCCAGTGTGCCCCCTACCCCACCCCATGGATGGGACTTTATCATCTAAGAAGAAAGACAGGTGAATAAGACCTCGTGTCACTTCTAGCAATGACTGGGACAGCTTAGCCCTGAGTTCTGATGGTATTTCACACTCAAAGGCCAGTGGAAAAGGGGGGTCCACACCAAGGCTTAGGGCCTGTTGACCTAGAGAGGGTTGAGCCCATGCAGGCCTGTTCAGAGCAATTCCTA